>NW_026578120.1:30000-80000 GCF_029603195.1 Condylostylus longicornis
TTTATTCATATTTCGTATAACTCATTAAAAACCATCATATTTTACATTATATATATATAGCTACTTCTCAGGTGGTAAAAAGTACGGGTGCTTCTAGAAGGGCTAGAGACATGGGCATTAGATAGAGTTTTGCCTCTAGGGTCCCAGAAAAATCTGATATTAGAACTTTTTATACCCGAAAAAGCTCTATTTTAAGATTTTCTGAAAAAATTTTTGTATAACAAAAGCACGTTTTTCTTTTATACTTTTTATAATTAGAAACATAAACCAAGAAATAAGTGATACGTTTTACGTTATTCTTATTATTAGAAACACAAACCGAGAAATAAATAATTTTTGAAAATATAATGATCTCACATATTTTTGGTTCGGATAATCGAATTAATCTTAACGTAAATAAGTGTCAGCTTTTATCAGACATCAGATGTTTTGTGACATCTGAATATTAATATTTCATTTGTTATTGTTTTGAACATTACGTTTCGTCAGCAAGCTTTAAAAAAATATACATACAGAATATAATGTACGTATGTAGTTAGAATTTTATTTTTATTGTTCCAAACGAAAAACTGTAAAATGCTAAATTTTAATACATTTATATGTACATACATATATTTGAATAAAATTATTATTTTGTTTTTGCCTAAACCTTTTCTTTATTTGAAAAATTACATTCATATGTACTTACATATATATATTTTAATACAATTATTATTTTATTTTAACCTAAACCTTTTTTTTATTTGAGAAATTCATTTTTGAGAGTTTACCCCCGTGATATAGTTACTATGCATTTAAAATTTATTTCTATATATTCTACAGTTTTGAATATTATTAAATTCATATAGAAAGCTTAAACAAGTAAAAACGTTTCACTCGGTATAAACCGATTGAATTATACCCTGCACCTTCCGTATTATTGTATAGCAATTACTCGAACCTGTGAAATCATTCTATAGAAACTTCACGGACATGTCTGACCTATACTTAATTGGACATCCGACTGCCAAGTTTCATGAATCTAACTATAATTTTTCCAAATATTTAAAATTAGCTTTTGGAGTTGTATGGCACGTACCTGAACCTGTCAAGCAATTTGATCAAAACTTCACAAGTATATCTGATCTATAATCGGACACACAACTGCCAAGTTTCATGAATCTGACTTTAGTATTTTTCTAAATATTAAGAATAAGCTTTTAGACTTGTATGGGAACTACTCGAACCTGCCAAGCAATTCCACCAAAACTTCAAATATATATCTGACCTATAACTCGACACACAACTGCCAAGTTTCATGAATCTGACTTTATTATTTTTCCAAATATTTAAAATAAGCTTTTGGAGTTGTATGGCAAGTACCCGAACCTGTCAAGCATTTCCATCAAAACTTCAGAAATATGTCTGACCTATAATTGGACACACGACTGCCAAAGCTCACGAATCTGACTTTATTATTTTTCCAAATATTTAAAATAAGCTTTTACACTTGTATGGGAGCTACTCGAACCTATCAAGCAATTCCACCAAAACTTCAGAAATATTTCTGACCTATAACTCGACACACAACTGCCAAGTTTCATGAATCTGACTTTATTATTTTCCCAAATATTTAAAATAAGCTTTTGGAATTGTATGGCAAGTACCCGAACCCGTCAAGCAATTCCATCAAAACTTCAGAAATATATTTGACCTATAATTGGACACATGACTGCCAAGTTTCATGAATCTGACTTTATTATTTTTCCGAATATAAAAACTTTGCTGTTGGAGTTGTATGGCAACCACCCGAACCGGTGCAGCTATCCCATTGTAATTTTTAGAGCATGTTAAGAATATAATTGGACACATGTATACAAAATTTTAAATTTATAGCTTTATTAGTTTTTGAAATATTTAAAATAAACTCTTTGAGTTGTATGGCAGCTACCCGAACCCGTTGTCCGAATTAGTCCAATAACAATAGGGCTCGTCCTTGGCACAAAAGAAAAAACTTGTGAAAGTTTGGTGTCGATTGCATTATTCGTTTTTGAGTTATCGTGCGATCGGACGGACGGACGGACGGACGGACGGACAGACGGACATGTCTAAATCGACGCAGAATTTTACGCTGAGCAAGAATATATATATATGTCCATACCGCAGATGACTCCTTCAAGTAGTTACAAACTCCATACCAAAGTTAATATACCCTTCACGAAGTGCAGGGTATAAAAAATTACTCAGGAAGCTTTAAAAAAAAATATACATACATACATATTTATGTACTTAAAATTTTTGCGAATTTTTCCAAACTATTTATAAGAATATTTTTTTGGAAATTTTCTTTAAACTTTTATAATAACATTTACATATATGTTATATATTAAAAAAAAATAAAACACAAAATTTAAACAAAATAAAAAAAAATTTTTTTTAAATAATCCAAAAAAATAAAAATACGACAACATCCAGGCAAGTATTGATCCAATAACCTTCTGGCTATGAGACTACCACGCTAACCACTAGGCTACGCAGTGCTTTGAATTTCCCTTAATAATTCTATACTTTATTCATATTTCGTATAATTCATTAAAAACCATCATATTTTACATTATATATATATAGCTACTTCTCAGGTGGTAAAAAGTACGGGTACTTCTAGAAGGGCTAGAGACATGGGACAAAAGGCATTAGGTAGAGTTTTGCCTCTAGGGTACCAGAAAAATCTGACATTGGAACTTTTTAGCCTCGAAATAGCTCTATTTTAAGATTTTCTGAAAAAATTTTTGTATAACAAAAGCACGTTTTTCTTTTATACTTTTTATAATTAGAAACACAAACCAAGAAATAAATGATACGTTTTACGTTATTTTTATTATTAGAAACACAAACCGAGAAATAAATAATATTTGAAAATATAATGATCTCACATATTTTTGTTGCGGATAAACGAATTAATCTTAACGTAAATAAATGTCAGCTTTTATCAGACATCAGATGTTTTGTGACATCTGAATATTAATATTTCATTTGTTATTGTTTTGAACATTACGTTTCGTCAGCAAGCTTTAAAAAAATATACATACAGAATATAATGTACGTATGTAGTTAGAATTTTATTTTTATTGTTCCAAACGAAAAACTGTAAAATGCTAAATTTTAATACATTCATATGTACATACATATATTTGAATAAAATTATTATTTTGTTTTTGCCTAAACCTTTTCTTTATTTGAAAAATTACATTCATATGTACATATATATATTTGAATACAATTATTATTTTATTTTAACCTAAACCTTTTTTTTATTTGAGAAATTCATTTTTGAGAGTTTACCCCCGTGATATAGTTACTATGCATTTAAAATTTATTTCTATATATTCTACAGTTTTGAATATTATTAAATTCATATAGAAAGCTTAAACAAGTAAAAACGTTTCACTCGGTATAAACCGATTGAATTATACCCTGCACCTTCCGTATTATTGTATAGCAATTACTCGAACCTGTGAAATCATTCTATAGAAACTTCACGGACATGTCTGACCTATACTTAATTGGACATCCGACTGCCAAGTTTCATGAATCTAACTATAATTTTTCCAAATATTTAAAATTAGCTTTTGGAGTTGTATGGCACGTACCTGAACCTGTCAAGCAATTTGATCAAAACTTCACAAGTATATCTGATCTATAATCGGACACACAACTGCCAAGTTTCATGAATCTGACTTTAGTATTTTTCTAAATATTAAGAATAAGCTTTTAGACTTGTATGGGAACTACTCGAACCTGCCAAGCAATTCCACCAAAACTTCAAATATATATCTGACCTATAACTCGACACACAACTGCCAAGTTTCATGAATCTGACTTTATTATTTTTCCAAATATTTAAAATAAGCTTTTGGAGTTGTATGGCAAGTACCCGAACCTGTCAAGCATTTCCATCAAAACTTCAGAAATATGTCTGACCTATAATTGGACACACGACTGCCAAAGCTCACGAATCTGACTTTATTATTTTTCCAAATATTTAAAATAAGCTTTTACACTTGTATGGGAGCTACTCGAACCTATCAAGCAATTCCACCAAAACTTCAGAAATATTTCTGACCTATAACTCGACACACAACTGCCAAGTTTCATGAATCTGACTTTATTATTTTCCCAAATATTTAAAATAAGCTTTTGGAATTGTATGGCAAGTACCCGAACCCGTCAAGCAATTCCATCAAAACTTCAGAAATATATTTGACCTATAATTGGACACATGACTGCCAAGTTTCATGAATCTGACTTTATTATTTTTCCGAATATAAAAACTTTGCTGTTGGAGTTGTATGGCAACCACCCGAACCGGTGCAGCTATCCCATTGTAATTTTTAGAGCATGTTAAGAATATAATTGGACACATGTATACAAAATTTTAAATTTATAGCTTTATTAGTTTTTGAAATATTTAAAATAAACTCTTTGAGTTGTATGGCAGCTACCCGAACCCGTTGTCCGAATTAGTCCAATAACAATAGGGCTCGTCCTTGGCACAAAAGAAAAAACTTGTGAAAGTTTGATGTCGATTGCATTATTCGTTTTTGAGTTATCGTGCGATCGGACGGACGGACGGACGGACGGACGGACGGACGGACAGACGGACATGTCTAAATCGACGCAGAATTTTACGCTGAGCAAGAATATATATATATGTCCATACCGCAGATGACTCCTTCAAGTAGTTACAAACTCCATACCAAAGTTAATATACCCTTCACGAAGTGCAGGGTATAAAAAATTACTCAGGAAGCTTTAAAAAAAAATATACATACATACATATTTATGTACTTAAAATTTTTGCGAATTTTTCCAAACTATTTATAAGAATATTTTTTTGGAAATTTTCTTTAAACTTTTATAATAACATTTACATATATGTTATATATTAAAAAAAAATAAAACACAAAATTTAAACAAAATAAAAAAAAATTTTTTTTAAATAATCCAAAAAAATAAAAATACGACAACATCCAGGCAAGTATTGATCCAATAACCTTCTGGCTATGAGACTACCACGCTAACCACTAGGCTACGCAGTGCTTTGAATTTCCCTTAATAATTCTATACTTTATTCATATTTCGTATAACTCATTAAAAACCATCATATTTTACATTATATATATATAGCTACTTCTCAGGTGGTAAAAAGTACGGGTACTTCTAGAAGGGCTAGAGACATGGGACAAAAGGCATTAGGTAGAGTTTTGCCTCTAGGGTACCAGAAAAATCTGACATTGGAACTTTTTAGCCTCGAAATAGCTCTATTTTAAGATTTTCTGAAAAAATTTTTGTATAACAAAAGCACGTTTTTCTTTTATACTTTTTATAATTAGAAACACAAACCAAGAAATAAATGATACGTTTTACGTTATTTTTATTATTAGAAACACAAACCGAGAAATAAATAATATTTGAAAATATAATGATCTCACATATTTTTGTTGCGGATAAACGAATTAATCTTAACGTAAATAAATGTCAGCTTTTATCAGACATCAGATGTTTTGTGACATCTGAATATTAATATTTCATTTGTTATTGTTTTGAACATTACGTTTCGTCAGCAAGCTTTAAAAAAATATACATACAGAATATAATGTACGTATGTAGTTAGAATTTTATTTTTATTGTTCCAAACGAAAAACTGTAAAATGCTAAATTTTAATACATTCATATGTACATACATATATTTGAATAAAATTATTATTTTGTTTTTGCCTGAACCTTTTTTTTATTTGAAAAATTACATTCATATGTACATATATATATTTGAATACAATTATTATTTTATTTTAACCTAAACTTTTTCTTTATTTCAGAAATTTATTTCTATATGTTCACCCGCAGTTTTAAAAAAACTAGGTATACATTCATAATAACGTGTGTTTGTATTAATAATTTTATTTCTAATTTTCCCAAGAGCAAAATTTCAAAATTTTCCATTCTAATACATTCATATGTACATACGTTCATATGTTGGAACGAAAAATATTAAAATCTTCAATTCTAAAACTTTCATATATACATACTTACATAATATATTCATATATACATACATACATATTTGAATAAAATTATTATTTTGTTTTTGACTAAACCTTTTCTTTATTTGAGAAATTAATTTTTGTATGTTTAACCCCATGATATAATAATTATGCGTTTAAAATTTATTTCTATATATTCTACAGTTTTGAATATTATTAAATTCATATAGAAAGCTTAAAAAAATTACTCAGGAAGCTTTAAAAAAAAATATACATACATACATATTTATGTACTTAAAATTTTTGCGAATTTTTCCAAACTATTATAAGAATATTTTTTTTGGAAATTTTCTTTAAACTTTTATAATAACATTTATATGTTATAAATTAAAAAAAAATAAAACACAAAATTTAAACAAAATAAAAAAAAATTTTTTAAAATAATCCAAAAAAATAAAAATACGACAACATCCAGGCAAGTATTGATCCAATAACCTTCTGGCTATGAGACTACCACGCTAACCACTAGGCTACGCAGTACTTTGAATTTCTCTTAATAATTCTATACTTTATTCATATTTCGTATAACTCATTAAAAACCATCATATTTTACATTATATATATATAGCTACTTCTCAGGTGGTAAAAAGTACGGGTACTTCTAGAAGGGCTAGAGACATGGGACAAAAGGCATTAGGTAGAGTTTTGCCTCTAGGGTACCAGAAAAATCTGACATTGGAACTTTTTAGCCCCGAAATAGCTCTATTTTAAGATTTTCTGAAAAAATTTTTGTATAACAAAAGCACGTTTTTCTTTTATACTTTTTATAATTAGAAACACAAACCAAGAAATAAATGATACGTTTTACGTTATTTTTATTATTAGAAACACAAACCGAGAAATAAATAATATTTGAAAATATAATGATCTCACATATTTTTGTTGCGGATAAACGAATTAATCTTAACGTAAATAAATGTCAGCTTTTATCAGACATCAGATGTTTTGTGACATCTGAATATTAATATTTCATTTGTTATTGTTTTTAACATTACGTTTCGCCAACAAGCTTTAAAAAAATATATGTACATACATAATATATGTATGTACGTATGTAGTTAGAATTTTATTTTTATTGTTCCAAACGGAAAACTGTAAAATGCTAAATTTTAATACATTTATATGTACATACATATATTTGAATAAAATTATTATTTTGTTTTTGACTAAACCTTTTCTTTATTTGAAAAATTACATTCATATGTACATATATATATTTGAATACAATTATTATTTTATTTTAACCTAAACCTTTTCTTTATTTGAGAAATTTATTTCTATATGTTCACCCGCAGTTTTAAAAAAACTAGGTATACATTCATAATTATGTATGTTTGCATTTATAATTTTATTTATAATTTTTCCAACAGCAAAATTTCAAAATTTTCGATTCTAATACATTCATATGTACATACGTTCATATGATGGAACGAAAAATTTTAAAATCTTTAATTCTAAAACATTCATATATATGTACATACACACATACATTCATATATTCATACATACATATATTTTTACATACATAAATTATTATTTTGTTTTTGACTAAACCTTTTCTTTATTTGAGAATTTAATTTTTGTAAGTTTACCCCCATGATATAATAATTATGCGTTTAAAATTTATTTCTATATATTCTACAGTTTTGAATATTATTAAATTCATATAGAAAGCTTAAAAACATTACTCAGGAAGCTTTAAAAAAAATATACATACATACATACATATTTATGTACTTAAAATTTTTGCGAATTTTTCCAAACTATTATAAGAATATTTTTTTGGAAATTTTCTTTAAACTTTTATATAACATTTATCTGTTATATGTATATTAAAAAAAAAATAAAACACAAAATTTAAATAAAATAAAAAAAAAATTTTAAAATAATGCAAAAAAATAAAAATACGACGACATCCAGGCAAGCATTGATCCAATAACCTTCTGGCTATGAGACTACCACGCTAACCACTAGGCTACGCAGTGCTTTGAATTTCTCTTAATAATTCTATACTTTATTCATATTTCGTATAACTCTTCAAAAACCATCCTATTTTACATTATATATATATAGCTACTTCTCAGGTGGTAAAAAGTACGGGTACTTCTAGAAGGGCTAGAGATATGGGACAAAAGGCATTAGGTAGAGTTTTGCCTCTAGGGTACCAGAAAAATCTGACATTGGAACTTTTTAGCCTCGAAATAGCTCTATTTTAAGATTTTCTGAAAAAATTTTTGTATAACAAAAGCACGTTTTTCTTTTATACTTTTTATAATTAGAAACACAAACCAAGAAATAAATGATACATTTTACGTTATTTTTATTATTAGAAACACAAACCGAGAAATAAATAATATTTGAAAATATAATGATCTCACATATTTTTGTTGCGGATAAACGAATTAATCTTAACGTAAATAAATGTCAGCTTTTATCAGACATCAGATGTTTTGTGACATCTGAATATTAATATTTCATTTGTTATTGTTTTGAACATTACGTTTCGTCAGCAAGCTTTAAAAAATATATGTACATACAGAATATATGTATGTACGTATGTAGTTAGAATTTTATTTTTATTGTTCCAAACGGAAAACTGTAAAATGCTAAATTTTAATACATTTATATATACACACATATATTTGAATAAAATTATTATTTTGTTTTAACCTAAACCTTTTCTTTATTTGAGAAATTTATTTCTATATGTTCACCCGCAGTTTTAAAAAAACTAGGTATACATTCATAATAACGTGTGTTTGTGTTAATAATTTTATTTCTAATTTTTCCAACAGCAAAATTTCAAAATTTTCGATTCTAATACATTCATATGTACATACGTTCATATGTTGGAACGAAAAATTTTAAAATCTTCAATTCTAATCCATTCATATATACATACATACACACATGTATTCATATATACATACATACATATATTTTTACATACATAAATTATTATTTTGTTTTTGTTTCTTTTTTAATTTTCGATTCTAATACATTCATATGTACATACGTTCATATGTTGGAACGAAAAATTTCAAAATCTTCAATTCTAATCCATTCATATATACATACACACATATATTCATACATACATACATACATATATATGAATAAAATTATTAATTTGTTTTTGACTAAACCTTTTCTTTATTTGAAAAATTAATTTTTGTATGTTTACTCCCATGATTTAATAATTATGCGTTTAAAATTTATTTCTATATATTCTACAGTTTTGAATATTATTAAATTCATATAGAAAGCTTAAAAAAAATTACTCAGGAAGCTTTAAAAAAAATATACATACATACATATTTATGTACTTAAAATTTTTGCGAATTTTTCCAAACTATTATAAGAATATTTTTTTGGAAATTTTCTTTAAACTTTTATATAACATTTTTCTGTTATATATTAAAAAAAAAATAAAATACAAAATTTAAACAAAATAAAAAAAAAAAATTTTTAAAATAATCCAAAAAAAGAAAAATACAACATCCAGGCAAGCATTGATCCAATAACCTTCTGGCTATGAGACAACCACGCTAACCACTAGGCTACGCAGTACATTGAATTTCTCTTAATAATTCTATATTTTATTCATATTTCGTATAACTCTTCAAAAACCATCCTATTTTACATTATATATATATAGCTACTTCTCAGGTGGTAAAAAGTACGGGTACTTCTAGAAGGGCTAGAGACATGGGACAAAAGGCATTAGGTAGAGTTTTGCCTCTAGGGTACCAGAAAAATCTGACATTGGAACTTTTTAGCCTCGAAATAGCTCTATTTTAAGATTTTCTGAAAAAATTTTTGTATAACAAAAGCACGTTTTTCTTTTATACTTTTTATAATTAGAAACAAAAAACCAAGAAATAAATGATACGTTTTACGTTATTTTTATTATTAGAAACACAAACCGAGAAATAAATAATATTT
The DNA here is from genome assembly GCF_029603195.1 of Condylostylus longicornis. Lineage (NCBI taxonomy): Eukaryota > Metazoa > Arthropoda > Insecta > Diptera > Dolichopodidae > Condylostylus > Condylostylus longicornis. The sequence continues at coordinate 40,029 of NW_026578120.1, forward strand.
GAAAATATAATGATCTCACATATTTTTGTTGCGGATAAACGAATTAATCTTAACGTAAATAAATGTCAGCTTTTATCAGACATCAGATGTTTTGTGACATCTGAATATTAATATTTCATTTGTTATTGTTTTGAACATTACGTTTCGTCAGCAAGCTTTAAAAAAATATACATACAGAATATAATGTACGTATGTAGTTAGAATTTTATTTTTATTGTTCCAAACGAAAAACTGTAAAATGCTAAATTTTAATACATTCATATGTACATACATATATTTGAATAAAATTATTATTTTGTTTTTGCCTGAACCTTTTTTTTATTTGAAAAATTACATTCATATGTACATATATATATTTGAATACAATTATTATTTTATTTTAACCTAAACTTTTTCTTTATTTCAGAAATTTATTTCTATATGTTCACCCGCAGTTTTAAAAAAACTAGGTATACATTCATAATAACGTGTGTTTGTATTAATAATTTTATTTCTAATTTTCCCAAGAGCAAAATTTCAAAATTTTCCATTCTAATACATTCATATGTACATACGTTCATATGTTGGAACGAAAAATATTAAAATCTTCAATTCTAAAACTTTCATATATACATACTTACATAATATATTCATATATACATACATACATATTTGAATAAAATTATTATTTTGTTTTTGACTAAACCTTTTTTTTATTTGAAAAATTACATTCATATGTACATATATATATTTGAATACAATTATTATTTTATTTTAACCTAAACTTTTTCTTTATTTGAGAAATTTATTTCTATATGTTCACCCGCAGTTTTAAAAAAACTAGGTATACATTCATAATAACGTGTGTTTGTGTTAATAATTTTATTTCTAATTTTTCCAACAGCAAAATTTCAAAATTTTCGATTCTAATACATTCATATGTACATACGTTCATATGTTGGAACGAAAAATTTTAAAATCTTCAATTCTAATCCATTCATATATACATACATACACACATGTATTCATATATACATACATACATATATTTTTACATACATAAATTATTATTTTGTTTTTGTTTCTTTTTTAATTTTCGATTCTAATACATTCATATGTACATACGTTCATATGTTGGAACGAAAAATTTCAAAATCTTCAATTCTAATCCATTCATATATACATACACACATATATTCATACATACATACATACATATATATGAATAAAATTATTAATTTGTTTTTGACTAAACCTTTTCTTTATTTGAAAAATTAATTTTTGTATGTTTACTCCCATGATTTAATAATTATGCGTTTAAAATTTATTTCTATATATTCTACAGTTTTGAATATTATTAAATTCATATAGAAAGCTTAAAAAAAATTACTCAGGAAGCTTTAAAAAAAATATACATACATACATATTTATGTACTTAAAATTTTTGCGAATTTTTCCAAACTATTATAAGAATATTTTTTTGGAAATTTTCTTTAAACTTTTATATAACATTTTTCTGTTATATATTAAAAAAAAAATAAAATACAAAATTTAAACAAAATAAAAAAAAAAAATTTTTAAAATAATCCAAAAAAAGAAAAATACAACATCCAGGCAAGCATTGATCCAATAACCTTCTGGCTATGAGACAACCACGCTAACCACTAGGCTACGCAGTACATTGAATTTCTCTTAATAATTCTATATTTTATTCATATTTCGTATAACTCTTCAAAAACCATCCTATTTTACATTATATATATATAGCTACTTCTCAGGTGGTAAAAAGTACGGGTACTTCTAGAAGGGCTAGAGACATGGGACAAAAGGCATTAGGTAGAGTTTTGCCTCTAGGGTACCAGAAAAATCTGACATTGGAACTTTTTAGCCTCGAAATAGCTCTATTTTAAGATTTTCTGAAAAAATTTTTGTATAACAAAAGCACGTTTTTCTTTTATACTTTTTATAATTAGAAACAAAAAACCAAGAAATAAATGATACGTTTTACGTTATTTTTATTATTAGAAACACAAACCGAGAAATAAATAATATTTGAAAATATAATGATCTCACATATTTTTGTTGCGGATAAACGAATTAATCTTAACGTAAATAAATGTCAGCTTTTATCAGACATCAGATGTTTTGTGACATCTGAATATTAATATTTCATTTGTTATTGTTTTGAACATTACGTTTCGTCAGCAAGCTTTAAAAAAATATACATACAGAATATAATGTACGTATGTAGTTAGAATTTTATTTTTATTGTTCCAAACGAAAAACTGTAAAATGCTAAATTTTAATACATTCATATGTACATACATATATTTGAATAAAATTATTATTTTGTTTTTGCCTGAACCTTTTTTTTATTTGAAAAATTACATTCATATGTACATATATATATTTGAATACAATTATTATTTTATTTTAACCTAAACTTTTTCTTTATTTCAGAAATTTATTTCTATATGTTCACCCGCAGTTTTAAAAAAACTAGGTATACATTCATAATAACGTGTGTTTGTATTAATAATTTTATTTCTAATTTTCCCAAGAGCAAAATTTCAAAATTTTCCATTCTAATACATTCATATGTACATACGTTCATATGTTGGAACGAAAAATATTAAAATCTTCAATTCTAAAACTTTCATATATACATACTTACATAATATATTCATATATACATACATACATATTTGAATAAAATTATTATTTTGTTTTTGACTAAACCTTTTCTTTATTTGAGAAATTAATTTTTGTATGTTTAACCCCATGATATAATAATTATGCGTTTAAAATTTATTTCTATATATTCTACAGTTTTGAATATTATTAAATTCATATAGAAAGCTTAAAAAAATTACTCAGGAAGCTTTAAAAAAAAATATACATACATACATATTTATGTACTTAAAATTTTTGCGAATTTTTCCAAACTATTATAAGAATATTTTTTTTGGAAATTTTCTTTAAACTTTTATAATAACATTTATATGTTATAAATTAAAAAAAAATAAAACACAAAATTTAAACAAAATAAAAAAAAATTTTTTAAAATAATCCAAAAAAATAAAAATACGACAACATCCAGGCAAGTATTGATCCAATAACCTTCTGGCTATGAGACTACCACGCTAACCACTAGGCTACGCAGTACTTTGAATTTCTCTTAATAATTCTATACTTTATTCATATTTCGTATAACTCATTAAAAACCATCATATTTTACATTATATATATATAGCTACTTCTCAGGTGGTAAAAAGTACGGGTACTTCTAGAAGGGCTAGAGACATGGGACAAAAGGCATTAGGTAGAGTTTTGCCTCTAGGGTACCAGAAAAATCTGACATTGGAACTTTTTAGCCCCGAAATAGCTCTATTTTAAGATTTTCTGAAAAAATTTTTGTATAACAAAAGCACGTTTTTCTTTTATACTTTTTATAATTAGAAACACAAACCAAGAAATAAATGATACGTTTTACGTTATTTTTATTATTAGAAACACAAACCGAGAAATAAATAATATTTGAAAATGCAATGATCTCACATATATTTTAATTTCGAAAAATCGAAATAAACTTAAATAAATGTCAGATTTTATAAAAGACATCAGATGTTTTGTGGCAACTGAATATTAATGCTTCATTTGTTATTGTTTTGAATATTATGTTTCGTCAGCAAGCTTTAAAAAAATATACATACACAATTTATGTACGTATGTATCTACCTAAAATTTTATTTTTATTGTTCGAGCGAAAACCTGTAAAAAATGCTAAATTCCAATACATTCATATATACATACATACACACATATATTCATATATACATTCATAAACATATTTTTACATACATAAATTATTATTTTGTTTTTGACTAAACCTTTTCTTTATGTTTAAAATTCAATCCTATATGTTTACCCACAGTTTAAAAAAAACAGGTATCCATTCATAATTATGTATATTTGCATTTATAATTTTATTTATAATTTTTCCAACAGCAAAATTTCAAAATTTTCGATTCTAATACATTCATATGTACATACGTTCATATGTTGGAACGAAAAATTTTAAAATCTTCAATTCTAATCCATTCATATATACATACACACATGTATTCATATATACATACTTACATATATTTTTACATACATAAATTATTATTTTGTTTTTGACTAAACCTTTTCTTTATTTGAGAAATTAATTTTTGTAAGTTTACCCCCATGATATAATAATTATGCGTTTAAAATTTATTTCTATTTATTCTACAGTTTAGAATATTATTAAATTCATATAGAAAGCTTAAAAAAAATTACTCAGTAAGCTTTAAAAAAAATATACATACTACATACATATTTATGTACTTAAAATTTTTGCGAATTTTTCCAAACTATTATAAGAATATTTTTTTGGAAATTTTCTTTAAACTTTTATATAACATTTATCAGTTATATATTAAAAAAAAATAAAACACAAAATTTAAACAAAATAAAAAAAAAAATTTTTAAAATAATGCAAAAAAATAAAAATACAACATCCAGGCAAGCATTGATCCAATAACCTTCTGGCTATGAGACTACCACGCTAACCACTAGGCTACGCAGTACCTTGAATTTCCCTTAATAATTCTATATTTTATTCATATATCGTATAACTCATCAAAAACCATCATATTTTACATTATATATATATAGCTACTTCTCAGGTGGTAAAAAGTACGGGTACTTCTAGAAGGGCTAGAGACATGGAACAAAAGGCATTAGATAGAGTTTTGCCTCCAGGGTCCCAGAAAAATCTGACATTGGAACTTTTTAGCCCCGAAGTAGCTCTATTTTAAGATTTTCTGAAAAAATTTTTGTATGACAAAAGCACGTTTTTCTTTTATACTTTTTATAATTAGAAACACAAACCAAGAAATAAATGATACGTTTTACGTTATTTTTATTATTAGAAACACAAACCGAGAAATAAATAATATTTGAAAATGCAATGATCTCACATATATTTTAATTTCGAAAAATCGAAATAAACTTAAATAAATGTCAGATTTTATAAAAGACATCAGATGTTTTGTGGCAACTGAATATTAATGCTTCATTTGTTATTGTTTTGAATATTATGTTTCGTCAGCAAGCTTTAAAAAAATATACATACACAATTTATGTACGTATGTACCTACCTAAAATTTTATTTTTATTGTTCGAGCGAAAACCTGTAAAAAATGCTAAATTCCAATACATTCATATATACATACATACACACATATATTCATATATACATTCATACACATATTTTTACATACATAAATTATTATTTTGTTTTTGACTAAACCTTTTCTTTATGTTTAAAATTCAATCCTATATGTTTACCCACAGTTTAAAAAAAACAGGTATCCATTCATAATTATGTATATTTGCATTTATAATTTTATTTATAATTTTTCCAACAGCAAAATTTCAAAATTTTCGATTCTAATACATTCATATGTACATACGTTCATATGTTGGAACGAAAAATTTTAAAATCTTCAATTCTAATCCATTCATATATACATACACACATGTATTCATATATACATACTTACATATATTTTTACATACATAAATTATTATTTTGTTTTTGACTAAACCTTTTCTTTATTTGAGAAATTAATTTTTGTAAGTTTACCCCCATGATATAATAATTATGCGTTTAAAATTTATTTCTATTTATTCTACAGTTTTGAATATTATTAAATTCATATAGAAAGCTTAAAAAAAATTACTCAGTAAGCTTTAAAAAAAATATACATACTACATACATATTTATGTACTTAAAATTTTTGCGAATTTTTCCAAACTATTATAAGAATATTTTTTTGGAAATTTTCTTTAAACTTTTATATAACATTTATCAGTTATATATTAAAAAAAAATAAAACACAAAATTTAAACAAAATAAAAAAAAAAATTTTTAAAATAATGCAAAAAAATAAAAATACAACATCCAGGCAAGCATTGATCCAATAACCTTCTGGCTATGAGACTACCACGCTAACCACTAGGCTACGCAGTACCTTGAATTTCCCTTAATAATTCTATATTTTATTCATGTATCGTATAACTCATCAAAAACCATCATATTTTACATTATATATATATAGCTACTTCTCAGGTGGTAAAAAGTACGGGTACTTCTAGAAGGGCTAGAGACATGGGACAAAAGGCATTAGGTAGAATTTTGCCTCTAGGGTACCAGAAAAATCTGACATTGGAACTTTTTAGCCCCGAAATAGCTCTATTTTAAGATTTTCTGAAAAAATTTTTGTATAACAAAAGCACGTTTTTCTTTTATACTTTTTATAATTAGAAACACAAACCAAGAAATAAATGATACGTTTTACGTTATTTTTATTATTAGAAACACAAACCGAGAAATAAATAATATTTGAAAATGCAATGATCTCACATATATTTTAATTTCGAAAAATCGAAATAAACTTAAATAAATGTCAGATTTTATAAAAGACATCAGATGTTTTGTGGCAACTGAATATTAATGCTTCATTTGTTATTGTTTTGAATATTATGTTTCGTCAGCAAGCTTTAAAAAAATATACATACACAATTTATGTACGTATGTATCTACCTAAAATTTTATTTTTATTGTTCGAGCGAAAACCTGTAAAAAATGCTAAATTCCAATACATTCATATATACATACATACACACATATATTCATATATACATTCATACACATATTTTTACATACATAAATTATTATTTTGTTTTTGACTAAACCTTTTCTTTATGTTTAAAATTCAATCCTATATGTTTACCCACAGTTTAAAAAAAACAGGTATCTATTCATAATTATGTATATTTGCATTTATAATTTTATTTATAATTTTTCCAACAGCAAAATTTCAAAATTTTCGATTCTAATACATTCATATGTACATACGTTCATATGTTGGAACGAAAAATTTTAAAATCTTCAATTCTAATCCATTCATATATACATACATACACACATATATTCATATATACATTCATGCACATATTTTTACATACATAAATTATTATTTTGTTTTTGACTAAACCTTTTCTTTATTTGAGAAATTAATTTTTGTAAGTTTACCCCCATGATATAATAATTATGCGTTTAAAATTTATTTCTATTTATTCTACAGTTTTGAATATTATTAAATTCATATAGAAAGCTTAAAAAAATTACTCAGTAAGCTTTAAAAAAAATATACATACTACATACATATTTATGTACTTAAAATTTTTGCGAATTTTTCCAAACTATTATAAGAATATTTTTTTGGAAATTTTCTTTAAACTTTTATATAACATTTATCAGTTATATATTAAAAAAAAATAAAACACAAAATTTAAACAAAATAAAAAAAAAAATTTTTAAAATAATCCAAAAAAAGAAAAATACAACAATCCAGGCAAGCATTGATCCAATAACCTTCTGGCTATGAGACTACCACGCTAACCACTAGGCTACGCAGTACCTTGAATTTCCCTTAATAATTCTACATTTTATTCATATATCGTATAACTCATCAAAAACCATCATATTTTACATTATATATATATAGCTACTTCTCAGGTGGTAAAAAGTACGGGTACTTCTAGAAGGGCTAGAGACATGGGACAAAAGGCATTAGGTAGAATTTTGCCTCTAGGGTACCAGAAAAATCTGACATTGGAACTTTTTAGCCCCGAAATAGCTCTATTTTAAGATTTTCTGAAAAAATTTTTGTATAACAAAAGCACGTTTTTCTTTTATACTTTTTATAATTAGAAACACAAACCAAGAAATAAATGATACGTTTTACGTTATTTTTATTATTAGAAACACAAACCGAGAAATAAATAATATTTGAAAATGCAATGATCTCACATATATTTTAATTTCGAAAAATCGAAATAAACTTAAATAAATGTCAGATTTTATAAAAGACATCAGATGTTTTGTGGCAACTGAATATTAATGCTTCATTTGTTATTGTTTTGAATATTATGTTTCGTCAGCAAGCTTTAAAAAAATATACATACACAATTTATGTACGTATGTATCTACCTAAAATTTTATTTTTATTGTTCGAGCGAAAACCTGTAAAAAATGCTAAATTCCAATACATTCATATATACATACATACACACATATATTCATATATACATTCATACACATATTTTTACATACATAAATTATTATTTTGTTTTTGACTAAACCTTTTCTTTATGTTTAAAATTCAATCCTATATGTTTACCCACAGTTTAAAAAAAACAGGTATCTATTCATAATTATGTATATTTGCATTTATAATTTTATTTATAATTTTTCCAACAGCAAAATTTCAAAATTTTCGATTCTAATACATTCATATGTACATACGTTCATATGTTGGAACGAAAAATTTTAAAATCTTCAATTCTAATCCATTCATATATACATACATACACACATATATTCATATATACATTCATGCACATATTTTTACATACATAAATTATTATTTTGTTTTTGACTAAACCTTTTCTTTATTTGAGAAATTAATTTTTGTAAGTTTACCCCCATGATATAATAATTATGCGTTTAAAATTTATTTCTATTTATTCTACAGTTTTGAATATTATTAAATTCATATAGAAAGCTTAAAAAAATTACTCAGTAAGCTTTAAAAAAAATATACATACTACATACATATTTATGTACTTAAAATTTTTGCGAATTTTTCCAAACTATTATAAGAATATTTTTTTGGAAATTTTCTTTAAACTTTTATATAACATTTATCAGTTATATATTAAAAAAAAATAAAACACAAAATTTAAACAAAATAAAAAAAAAAATTTTTAAAATAATCCAAAAAAAGAAAAATACAACAATCCAGGCAAGCATTGATCCAATAACCTTCTGGCTATGAGACTACCACGCTAACCACTAGGCTACGCAGTACCTTGAATTTCCCTTAATAATTCTACATTTTATTCATATATCGTATAACTCATCAAAAACCATCATATTTTACATTATATATATATAGCTACTTCTCAGGTGGTAAAAAGTACGGGTACTTCTAGAAGGGCTAGAGACATGGGACAAAAGGCATTAGGTAGAATTTTGCCTCTAGGGTACCAGAAAAATCTGACATTGGAACTTTTTAGCCCCGAAATAGCTCTATTTTAAGATTTTCTGAAAAAATTTTTGTATAACAAAAGCACGTTTTTCTTTTATACTTTTTATAATTAGAAACACAAACCAAGAAATAAATGATACGTTTTACGTTATTTTTATTATTAGAAACACAAACCGAGAAATAAATAATATTTGAAAATGCAATGATCTCACATATATTTTAATTTCGAAAAATCGAAATAAACTTAAATAAATGTCAGATTTTATAAAAGACATCAGATGTTTTGTGGCAACTGAATATTAATGCTTCATTTGTTATTGTTTTGAATATTATGTTTCGTCAGCAAGCTTTAAAAAAATATACATACACAATTTATGTACGTATGTATCTACCTAAAATTTTATTTTTATTGTTCGAGCGAAAACCTGTAAAAAATGCTAAATTCCAATACATTCATATATACATACATACACACATATATTCATATATACATTCATACACATATTTTTACATACATAAATTATTATTTTGTTTTTGACTAAACCTTTTCTTTATGTTTAAAATTCAATCCTATATGTTTACCCACAGTTTAAAAAAAACAGGTATCTATTCATAATTATGTATATTTGCATTTATAATTTTATTTATAATTTTTCCAACAGCAAAATTTCAAAATTTTCGATTCTAATACATTCATATGTACATACGTTCATATGTTGGAACGAAAAATTTTAAAATCTTCAATTCTAATCCATTCATATATACATACATACACACATATATTCATATATACATTCATGCACATATTTTTACATACATAAATTATTATTTTGTTTTTGACTAAACCTTTTCTTTATTTGAGAAATTAATTTTTGTAAGTTTACCCCCATGATATAATAATTATGCGTTTAAAATTTATTTCTATTTATTCTACAGTTTTGAATATTATTAAATTCATATAGAAAGCTTAAAAAAATTACTCAGTAAGCTTTAAAAAAAATATACATACTACATACATATTTATGTACTTAAAATTTTTGCGAATTTTTCCAAACTATTATAAGAATATTTTTTTGGAAATTTTCTTTAAACTTTTATATAACATTTATCAGTTATATATTAAAAAAAAATAAAACACAAAATTTAAACAAAATAAAAAAAAAAATTTTTAAAATAATCCAAAAAAAGAAAAATACAACAATCCAGGCAAGCATTGATCCAATAACCTTCTGGCTATGAGACTACCACGCTAACCACTAGGCTACGCAGTACCTTGAATTTCCCTTAATAATTCTACATTTTATTCATATATCGTATAACTCATCAAAAACCATCATATTTTACATTATATATATATAGCTACTTCTCAGGTGGTAAAAAGTACGGGTACTTCTAGAAGGGCTAGAGACATGGGACAAAAGGCATTAGGTAGAATTTTGCCTCTAGGGTACCAGAAAAATCTGACATTGGAACTTTTTAGCCCCGAAATAGCTCTATTTTAAGATTTTCTGAAAAAATTTTTGTATAACAAAAGCACGTTTTTCTTTTATACTTTTTATAATTAGAAACACAAACCAAGAAATAAATGATACGTTTTACGTTATTTTTATTATTAGAAACACAAACCGAGAAATAAATAATATTTGAAAATGCAATGATCTCACATATATTTTAATTTCGAAAAATCGAAATAAACTTAAATAAATGTCAGATTTTATAAAAGACATCAGATGTTTTGTGGCAACTGAATATTAATGCTTCATTTGTTATTGTTTTGAATATTATGTTTCGTCAGCAAGCTTTAAAAAAATATACATACACAATTTATGTACGTATGTATCTACCTAAAATTTTATTTTTATTGTTCGAGCGAAAACCTGTAAAAAATGCTAAATTCCAATACATTCATATATACATACATACACACATATATTCATATATACATTCATACACATATTTTTACATACATAAATTATTATTTTGTTTTTGACTAAACCTTTTCTTTATGTTTAAAATTCAATCCTATATGTTTACCCACAGTTTAAAAAAAACAGGTATCTATTCATAATTATGTATATTTGCATTTATAATTTTATTTATAATTTTTCCAACAGCAAAATTTCAAAATTTTCGATTCTAATACATTCATATGTACATACGTTCATATGTTGGAACGAAAAATTTTAAAATCTTCAATTCTAATCCATTCATATATACATACATACACACATATATTCATATATACATTCATGCACATATTTTTACATACATAAATTATTATTTTGTTTTTGACTAAACCTTTTCTTTATTTGAGAAATTAATTTTTGTAAGTTTACCCCCATGATATAATAATTATGCGTTTAAAATTTATTTCTATTTATTCTACAGTTTTGAATATTATTAAATTCATATAGAAAGCTTAAAAAAATTACTCAGTAAGCTTTAAAAAAAATATACATACTACATACATATTTATGTACTTAAAATTTTTGCGAATTTTTCCAAACTATTATAAGAATATTTTTTTGGAAATTTTCTTTAAACTTTTATATAACATTTATCAGTTATATATTAAAAAAAAATAAAACACAAAATTTAAACAAAATAAAAAAAAAAATTTTTAAAATAATCCAAAAAAAGAAAAATACAACAATCCAGGCAAGCATTGATCCAATAACCTTCTGGCTATGAGACTACCACGCTAACCACTAGGCTACGCAGTACCTTGAATTTCCCTTAATAATTCTACATTTTATTCATATATCGTATAACTCATCAAAAACCATCATATTTTACATTATATATATATAGCTACTTCTCAGGTGGTAAAAAGTACGGGTACTTCTAGAAGGGCTAGAGACATGGGACAAAAGGCATTAGGTAGAATTTTGCCTCTAGGGTACCAGAAAAATCTGACATTGGAACTTTTTAGCCCCGAAATAGCTCTATTTTAAGATTTTCTGAAAAAATTTTTGTATAACAAAAGCACGTTTTTCTTTTATACTTTTTATAATTAGAAACACAAACCAAGAAATAAATGATACGTTTTACGTTATTTTTATTATTAGAAACACAAACCGAGAAATAAATAATATTTGAAAATGCAATGATCTCACATATATTTTAATTTCGAAAAATCGAAATAAACTTAAATAAATGTCAGATTTTATAAAAGACATCAGATGTTTTGTGGCAACTGAATATTAATGCTTCATTTGTTATTGTTTTGAATATTATGTTTCGTCAGCAAGCTTTAAAAAAATATACATACACAATTTATGTACGTATGTATCTACCTAAAATTTTATTTTTATTGTTCGAGCGAAAACCTGTAAAAAATGCTAAATTCCAATACATTCATATATACATACATACACACATATATTCATATATACATTCATACACATATTTTTACATACATAAATTATTATTTTGTTTTTGACTAAACCTTTTCTTTATGTTTAAAATTCAATCCTATATGTTTACCCACAGTTTAAAAAAAACAGGTATCTATTCATAATTATGTATATTTGCATTTATAATTTTATTTATAATTTTTCCAACAGCAAAATTTCAAAATTTTCGATTCTAATACATTCATATGTACATACGTTCATATGTTGGAACGAAAAATTTTAAAATCTTCAATTCTAATCCATTCATATATACATACATACACACATATATTCATATATACATTCATGCACATATTTTTACATACATAAATTATTATTTTGTTTTTGACTAAACCTTTTCTTTATTTGAGAAATTAATTTTTGTAAGTTTACCCCCATGATATAATAATTATGCGTTTAAAATTTATTTCTATTTATTCTACAGTTTTGAATATTATTAAATTCATATAGAAAGCTTAAAAAAATTACTCAGTAAGCTTTAAAAAAAATATACATACTACATACATATTTATGTACTTAAAATTTTTGCGAATTTTTCCAAACTATTATAAGAATATTTTTTTGGAAATTTTCTTTAAACTTTTATATAACATTTATCAGTTATATATTAAAAAAAAATAAAACACAAAATTTAAACAAAATAAAAAAAAAAATTTTTAAAATAATCCAAAAAAAGAAAAATACAACAATCCAGGCAAGCATTGATCCAATAACCTTCTGGCTATGAGACTACCACGCTAACCACTAGGCTACGCAGTACCTTGAATTTCCCTTAATAATTCTACATTTTATTCATATATCGTATAACTCATCAAAAACCATCATATTTTACATTATATATATATAGCTACTTCTCAGGTGGTAAAAAGTACGGGTACTTCTAGAAGGGCTAGAGACATGGGACAAAAGGCATTAGGTAGAATTTTGCCTCTAGGGTACCAGAAAAAGCAAGAATTCCACCCGCCCTCCCCCTTCACCCCCTCCCAAGATGTTTTGTAACCGTTTTTTACAAAATGGTTTTACATCCTGTAGGGGTAATTTTTTACTTACTTTTGGAAGTATTAATATTGTATATAAATTCATTTTTGGAAGTGTGAGTTATAACAAAAAATGAAAACTTTCTTAAGAAAATTGTTTTAATAAAATCTACATTGTTTTATAATAAGTGTGTACATATGAATTTAGTTGTGCATTCTTCTCGGGATCTGTTGCAACATGTATTAGAAAGCAAAACATAAGTTTACATTAAACTCCTTGACAATATATTTTTAGGGTAAAATTTTATAAGAAAATGTTATTCTATTGCATTAAACTTTTTACAAGTAGGGTAAAAGTTTTAGAACGGAAACTCGCTGATATTGATTTGGTAAGGGTGAAGGTTTTTTAATTTTATTTAAAAAAAAAATAAAATTATCAATAAAAAAAGTTGATCTGGCAAATCGCATTTTGCAGGGTTCGAACCTGAGACTTTTTGCATAGAAATCGTATGCAATACGTATTACCCTATATACGTTAGTATTGGTGTTAACTCATTCTACAGTCACGCGTTTTATTCGCATGTATTATAAACTCCAAATACATACGTGCATGAATTGTAGTTTATAATTAACAATAATTTATGGCTAAAAGTGTTTATTGTAGAAGGTATTTTACGATTTTATGCGACATAACTCAAAGTGAAGTTTTAAAATAAATTACTCAAAAGGTATTAGATTTCAAAGGAACTAATTATTTGTTTAATTATGTATTTTTGGGTAATTATTTCTCAGAACTTTTTTATTTTAAGTTTTAAGTTTTATCTTATTATTTATCAGGAAAAAACATATCTATATGTATATTATGGGTGTGTTTTTGAAGAAATAAAGTAAACTTAAAATATCTCAGCCACAGAATGGAACACAATTTCAAAACTACAGGCATCATACTTGCAAGGCTTGCAATGCAAGCACACACGACTAGTTATATATATATAGCTACTTCTCAGGTGGTAAAAAGTACGGGTACTTCTAGAAGGGCTAGAGACATGGAACAAAAGGCATTAGATAGAGTTTTGCCTCCAGGGTCCCAGAAAAATCTGACATTGGAACTTTTTAGCCCCGAAATAGCTCTATTTTAAGATTTTCTGAAAAAATTTTTGTATAACAAAAGCACGTTTTTCTTTTATACTTTTTATAATTAGAAACACAAACCAAGAAATAAATGATACGTTTTACGTTATTTTTATTATTAGAAACACAAACCGAGAAATAAATAATATTTGAAAATGCAATGATCTCACATATATTTTAATTTCGAAAAATCGAAATAAACTTAAATAAATGTCAGATTTTATAAAAGACATCAGATGTTTTGTGGCAACTGAATATTAATGCTTCATTTGTTATTGTTTTGAATATTATGTTTCGTCAGCAAGCTTTAAAAAAATATACATACACAATTTATGTACGTATGTACCTACCTAAAATTTTATTTTTATTGTTCGAGCGAAAACCTGTAAAAAATGCTAAATTCCAATACATTCATATATACATACATACACACATATATTCATATATACATTCATACACATATTTTTACATACATAAATTATTATTTTGTTTTTGACTAAACCTTTTCTTTATGTTTAAAATTCAATCCTATATGTTTACCCACAGTTTAAAAAAAACAGGTATCCATTCATAATTATGTATATTTGCATTTATAATTTTATTTATAATTTTTCCAACAGCAAAATTTCAAAATTTTCGATTCTAATACATTCATATGTACATACGTTCATATGTTGGAACGAAAAATTTTAAAATCTTCAATTCTAATCCATTCATATATACATACACACATGTATTCATATATACATACTTACATATATTTTTACATACATAAATTATTATTTTGTTTTTGACTAAACCTTTTCTTTATTTGAGAAATTAATTTTTGTAAGTTTACCCCCATGATATAATAATTATGCGTTTAAAATTTATTTCTATTTATTCTACAGTTTAGAATATTATTAAATTCATATAGAAAGCTTAAAAAAAATTACTCAGTAAGCTTTAAAAAAAATATACATACTACATACATATTTATGTACTTAAAATTTTTGCGAATTTTTCCAAACTATTATAAGAATATTTTTTTGGAAATTTTCTTTAAACTTTTATATAACATTTATCAGTTATATATTAAAAAAAAATAAAACACAAAATTTAAACAAAATAAAAAAAAAAATTTTTAAAATAATGCAAAAAAATAAAAATACAACATCCAGGCAAGCATTGATCCAATAACCTTCTGGCTATGAGACTACCACGCTAACCACTAGGCTACGCAGTACCTTGAATTTCCCTTAATAATTCTATATTTTATTCATATATCGTATAACTCATCAAAAACCATCATATTTTACATTATATATATATAGCTACTTCTCAGGTGGTAAAAAGTACGGGTACTTCTAGAAGGGCTAGAGACATGGAACAAAAGGCATTAGATAGAGTTTTGCCTCCAGGGTCCCAGAAAAATCTGACATTGGAACTTTTTAGCCCCGAAATAGCTCTATTTTAAGATTTTCTGAAAAAATTTTTGTATAACAAAAGCACGTTTTTCTTTTATACTTTTTATAATTAGAAACACAAACCAAGAAATAAATGATACGTTTTACGTTATTTTTATTATTAGAAACACAAACCGAGAAATAAATAATATTTGAAAATGCAATGATCTCACATATATTTTAATTTCGAAAAATCGAAATAAACTTAAATAAATGTCAGATTTTATAAAAGACATCAGATGTTTTGTGGCAACTGAATATTAATGCTTCATTTGTTATTGTTTTGAATATTATGTTTCGTCAGCAAGCTTTAAAAAAATATACATACACAATTTATGTACGTATGTATCTACCTAAAATTTTATTTTTATTGTTCGAGCGAAAACCTGTAAAAAATGCTAAATTCCAATACATTCATATATACATACATACACACATATATTCATATATACATTCATACACATATTTTTACATACATAAATTATTATTTTGTTTTTGACTAAACCTTTTCTTTATGTTTAAAATTCAATCCTATATGTTTACCCACAGTTTAAAAAAAACAGGTATCCATTCATAATTATGTATATTTGCATTTATAATTTTATTTATAATTTTTCCAACAGCAAAATTTCAAAATTTTCGATTCTAATACATTCATATGTACATACGTTCATATGTTGGAACGAAAAATTTTAAAATCTTCAATTCTAATCCA
Organism: Condylostylus longicornis; assembly: GCF_029603195.1. Classification (NCBI taxonomy): domain Eukaryota; kingdom Metazoa; phylum Arthropoda; class Insecta; order Diptera; family Dolichopodidae; genus Condylostylus; species Condylostylus longicornis. The sequence continues at coordinate 56,838 of NW_026578120.1, forward strand.
TTCATATATACATACACACATGTATTCATATATACATACTTACATATATTTTTACATACATAAATTATTATTTTGTTTTTGACTAAACCTTTTCTTTATTTGAGAAATTAATTTTTGTAAGTTTACCCCCATGATATAATAATTATGCGTTTAAAATTTATTTCTATTTATTCTACAGTTTTGAATATTATTAAATTCATATAGAAAGCTTAAAAAAAATTACTCAGTAAGCTTTAAAAAAAATATACATACTACATACATATTTATGTACTTAAAATTTTTGCGAATTTTTCCAAACTATTATAAGAATATTTTTTTGGAAATTTTCTTTAAACTTTTATATAACATTTATCAGTTATATATTAAAAAAAAATAAAACACAAAATTTAAACAAAATAAAAAAAAAAATTTTTAAAATAATGCAAAAAAATAAAAATACAACATCCAGGCAAGCATTGATCCAATAACCTTCTGGCTATGAGACTACCACGCTAACCACTAGGCTACGCAGTACCTTGAATTTCCCTTAATAATTCTATATTTTATTCATATATCGTATAACTCATCAAAAACCATCATATTTTACATTATATATATATAGCTACTTCTCAGGTGGTAAAAAGTACGGGTACTTCTAGAAGGGCTAGAGACATGGAACAAAAGGCATTAGATAGAGTTTTGCCTCCAGGGTCCCAGAAAAATCTGACATTGGAACTTTTTAGCCCCGAAATAGCTCTATTTTAAGATTTTCTGAAAAAATTTTTGTATAACAAAAGCACGTTTTTCTTTTATACTTTTTATAATTAGAAACACAAACCAAGAAATAAATGATACGTTTTACGTTATTTTTATTATTAGAAACACAAACCGAGAAATAAATAATATTTGAAAATGCAATGATCTCACATATATTTTAATTTCGAAAAATCGAAATAAACTTAAATAAATGTCAGATTTTATAAAAGACATCAGATGTTTTGTGGCAACTGAATATTAATGCTTCATTTGTTATTGTTTTGAATATTATGTTTCGTCAGCAAGCTTTAAAAAAATATACATACACAATTTATGTACGTATGTATCTACCTAAAATTTTATTTTTATTGTTCGAGCGAAAACCTGTAAAAAATGCTAAATTCCAATACATTCATATATACATACATACACACATATATTCATATATACATTCATACACATATTTTTACATACATAAATTATTATTTTGTTTTTGACTAAACCTTTTCTTTATGTTTAAAATTCAATCCTATATGTTTACCCACAGTTTAAAAAAAACAGGTATCCATTCATAATTATGTATATTTGCATTTATAATTTTATTTATAATTTTTCCAACAGCAAAATTTCAAAATTTTCGATTCTAATACATTCATATGTACATACGTTCATATGTTGGAACGAAAAATTTTAAAATCTTCAATTCTAATCCATTCATATATACATACACACATGTATTCATATATACATACTTACATATATTTTTACATACATAAATTATTATTTTGTTTTTGACTAAACCTTTTCTTTATTTGAGAAATTAATTTTTGTAAGTTTACCCCCATGATATAATAATTATGCGTTTAAAATTTATTTCTATTTATTCTACAGTTTTGAATATTATTAAATTCATATAGAAAGCTTAAAAAAATTACTCAGTAAGCTTTAAAAAAAATATACATACTACATACATATTTATGTACTTAAAATTTTTGCGAATTTTTCCAAACTATTATAAGAATATTTTTTTGGAAATTTTCTTTAAACTTTTATATAACATTTATCAGTTATATATTAAAAAAAAATAAAACACAAAATTTAAACAAAATAAAAAAAAAAATTTTTAAAATAATGCAAAAAAATAAAAATACAACATCCAGGCAAGCATTGATCCAATAACCTTCTGGCTATGAGACTACCACGCTAACCACTAGGCTACGCAGTACCTTGAATTTCCCTTAATAATTCTATATTTTATTCATATATCGTATAACTCATTAAAAACCATCATATTTTACATTATATATATATAGCTACTTCTCAGGTGGTAAAAAGTACGGGTACTTCTAGAAGGGCTAGAGACATGGGACAAAAGGCATTAGGTAGAGTTTTGCCTCTAGGGTACCAGAAAAATCTGACATTGGAACTTTTTAGCCCCGAAATAGCTCTATTTTAAGATTTTCTGAAAAAATTTTTGTATAACAAAAGCACGTTTTTCTTTTATACTTTTTATAATTAGAAACACAAACCAAGAAATAAATGATACGTTTTACGTTATTTTTATTATTAGAAACACAAACCAAGAAATAAATAATATTTGAAAATATAATGATCTCACATATTTTTGTTGCGGATAAACGAATTAATCTTAAGGTAAATAAATGTCAGCTTTTATCAGACATCAGATGTTTTGTGACATCTGAATATTAATATTTCATTTGTTATTGTTTTTAACATTACGTTTCGCCAGCAAGCTTTAAAAAAATATATGTACATACATAATATATGTATGTACGTATGTAGTTAGAATTTTATTTTTATTGTTCCAAACGGAAAACTGTAAAATGCTAAATTTTAATACATTTATATGTACATACATATATTTGAATAAAATTATTATTTTGTTTTTGACTAAACCTTTTCTTTATTTGAAAAATTACATTCATATGTACATATATATATTTGAATACAATTATTATTTTATTTTAACCTAAACCTTTTCTTTATTTGAGAAATTTATTTCTATATGTTCACCCGCAGTTTTAAAAAAACTAGGTATACATTCATAATTATGTATGTTTGCATTTATAATTTTATTTATAATTTTTCCAACAGCAAAATTTCAAAATTTTCGATTCTAATACATTCATATGTACATACGTTCATATGATGGAACGAAAAATTTTAAAATCTTTAATTCTAAAACATTCATATATATGTACGTACACACATACATTCATATATTCATACATACATATATTTTTACATACATAAATTATTATTTTGTTTTTGACTAAACCTTTTCTTTATTTGAGAAATTAATTTTTGTAAGTTTACCCCCATGATATAATAATTATGCGTTTAAAATTTATTTCTATATATTCTACAGTTTTGAATATTATTAAATTCATATAGAAAGCTTAAAAACATTACTCAGGAAGCTTTAAAAAAAATATACATACATACATACATATTTATGTACTTAAAATTTTTGCGAATTTTTCCAAACTATTATAAGAATATTTTTTTGGAAATTTTCTTTAAACTTTTATATAACATTTATCTGTTATATGTATATTAAAAAAAAAATAAAACACAAAATTTAAATAAAATAAAAAAAAATTTTTTAAAATAATCCAAAAAAATAAAAATACGACAACATCCAGGCAAGTATTGATCCAATAACCTTCTGGCTATGAGACTACCACGCTAACCACTAGGCTACGCAGTACTTTGAATTTCTCTTAATAATTCTATACTTTATTCATATTTCGTATAACTCATTAAAAACCATCATATTTTACATTATATATATATAGCTACTTCTCAGGTGGTAAAAAGTACGGGTACTTCTAGAAGGGCTAGAGACATGGGACAAAAGGCATTAGGTAGAGTTTTGCCTCTAGGGTACCAGAAAAATCTGACATTGGAACTTTTTAGCCCCGAAATAGCTCTATTGTAAGATTTTCTGAAAAAATTTTTGTATAACAAAAGCACGTTTTTCTTTTATACTTTTTATAATTAGAAACACAAACCAAGAAATAAATGATACGTTTTACGTTATTTTTATTATTAGAAACACAAACCGAGAAATAAATAATATTTGAAAATATACTGATCTCACATATTTTTGTTGCGGATAAACGAATTAATCTTAACGTAAATAAATGTCAGCTTTTATCAGACATCAGATGTTTTGTGACATCTGAATATTAATATTTCATTTGTTATTGTTTTGAACATTACGTTTCGTCAGCAAGCTTTAAAAAAATATATGTACATACAGAATATATGTATGTACGTATGTAGTTAGAATTTTATTTTTATTGTTCCAAACGGAAAACTGTAAAATGCTAAATTTTAATACATTTATATATACATACATATATTTGAATAAAATTATTATTTTGTTTTTGCCTAAACCTTTTCTTTATTTAAAAAAATTACATTCATATGTACATATATATATTTGAATACAATTATTATTTTATTTTAACCTAAACTTTTTCTTTATTTGAGAAATTTATTTCTATATGTTCACCCGCAGTTTTAAAAAAACTAGGTATACATTCATAATAACGTGTGTTTGTGTTAATAATTTTATTTCTAATTTTTCCAACAGCAAAATTTCAAAATTTTCGATTCTAATACATTCATATGTACATACGTTCATATGTTGGAACGAAAAATTTTAAAATCTTCAATTCTAATCCATTCATATATACATACATACACACATGTATTCATATATACATACATACATATATTTTTACATACATAAATTATTATTTTGTTTTTGTTTCTTTTTTAATTTTCGATTCTAATACATTCATATGTACATACGTTCATATGATGGAACGAAAAATTTTAAAATCTTTAATTCTAAAACATTCATATATATGTACATACACACATACATTCATATATTCATACATACATATATTTTTACATACATAAATTATTATTTTGTTTTTGACTAAACCTTTTCTTTATTTGAGAAATTAATTTTTGTAAGTTTACCCCCATGATATAATATATATGCGTTTAAAATTTATTTCTATATATTCTACAGTTTTGAATATTATTAAATTCATATAGAAAGCTTAAAAACATTACTCAGGAAGCTTTTAGAAAAATATACATACATACATACATATTTATGTACTTAAAATTTTTGCGAATTTTTCCAAACTATTATAAGAATATTTTTTTGGAAATTTTCTTTAAACTTTTATATAACATTTATCTGTTATATGTATATTAAAAAAAAAATAAAACACAAAATTTAAATAAAATAAAAAAAAAATTTTAAAATAATGCAAAAAAATAAAAATACGACGACATCCAGGCAAGCATTGATCCAATAACCTTCTGGCTATGAGACTACCACGCTAACCACTAGGCTACGCAGTACATTGAATTTCTCTTAATAATTCTATATTTTATTCATATTTCGTATAACTCTTCAAAAACCATCCTATTTTACATTATATATATATAGCTACTTCTCAGGTGGTAAAAAGTACGGGTACTTCTAGAAGGGCTAGAGACATGGGACAAAAGGCATTAGGTAGAGTTTTGCCTCTAGGGTCCCAGAAAAATCTGACATTGGAACTTTTTAGTCCCGAAATAGCTCTATTTTAAGATTTTCTGAAAAAATTTTTGTATAACAAAAGCACGTTTTTCTTTTATACTTTTTATAATTAGAAACACAAACCACGAAATAAATGATACGTTTTACGTTATTTTTATTATTAGAAACACAAACCGAGAAATAAATAATATTTGAAAATATAATGATCTCACATATTTTTGTTGCGGATAAACGAATTAATTTTAACGTAAATAAATGTCAGCTTTTATCAGACATCAGATGTTTTGTGACATCTGAATATTAATATTTCATTTGTTATTGTTTTGAACATTACGTTTCGTCAGCAAGCTTTAAAAAAATATATGTACATACAGAATATATTATGTATGTACGTATGTAGTTAGAATTTTATTTTTATTGTTCCAAACGGAAAACTGTAAAATGCTAAATTTTAATACATTTATATATACATACATATATTTGAATAAAATTATTATTTTGTTTTTGCCTAAACCTTTTCTTTATTTAAAAAAATTACATTCATATGTACATATATATATTTGAATACAATTATTATTTTATTTTAACCTAAACCTTTTCTTTATTTGAGAAATTTATTTCTATATGTTCACCCGCAGTTTTAAAAAAACTAGGTATACATTCATAATAACGTGTGTTTGTGTTAATAATTTTATTTCTAATTTTTCCAACAGTAAAATTTTGTTCGTACATACATTCATATGTTGGAACGAAAAATTTTAAAATCTTCAATTCTAATCCATTCATATATACATACACACATGTATTCATATATACATACATACATATATTTTTACATACATAAATTATTATTTTGTTTTTGTTTCTTTTTTAATTTTCGATTCTAATACATTCATATGTACATACGTTCATATGTTGGAACGAAAAATTTTAAAATCTTCAATTCTAATCCATTCATATATACATACACACATATATTCATATATTCATACATACATATATTTTTACATACATAAATTATTATTTTGTTTTTGACTAAACCTTTTCTTTATTTGAAAAATTAATTTTTGTATGTTTACTCCCATGATTTAATAATTATGCGTTTAAAATTTATTTCTATATATTCTACAGTTTTGAATATTATTAAATTCATATAGAAAGCTTAAAAAAATTACTCAGAAGCTTTAAAAAAAATATACATACATACATATTTATGTACTTAAAATTTTTGCGAATTTTTCCAAACTATTATAAGAATATTTTTTTGGAAATTTTCTTTAAACTTTTATAATAACATTTATCTGTTATATATTAAAAAAAAATAAAACACAAAATTTAAATAAAATAAAAAAAAAAATTTTAAAATAATCCAAAAAAATAAAACACGACAACATCCAGGCAAGCATTGATCCAATAACCTTCTGGCTATGAGACTACCACGCTAACCACTAGGCTACGCAGTACCTTGAATTTCTCTTAATAATTTTATATTTTATTCATATTTCGTATAACTCTTCAAAAACCATCATATTTTACATTATATATATATAGCTACTTCTCAGGTGGTAAAAAGTACGGGTACTTCTAGAAGGGCTAGAGACATGGGACAAAAGGCATTAGATAGAGTTTTGCCTCTAGGGTCCCAGAAAAAGCAAGAATTCCACCCGCTTTCCCCCTTCACCACCCTCAAAGATGTTTTGGTCCATTTTTTTACAAAATGGTATTACATCTTATGGGGGTAATGTTTATATAATTTTGATGTCATATATATTGGAAATAAGTTAAATTCTATAAGTGTGAGTTATAACAAGAAAACAAAAAATTAATAATATCTACATATAGTTTTATAGCATGTACGATTACATACACATTTACTTATATACATATGTATTCTTTTTGCAATTTGCTACTAAGGTATAATCAATTATACTAAGGTACAATCGGAAAGTAATCGGAAATATGCAATCATGTAAAAGACCTATATGAAAATGTTTTAACAATGTTTGGTGCCCAAAAATGCCAAAAATACGCATAGAAATCGTATGCAATACGTATTACCCTATATACGTTAGAATTGGTGTTAACTCATTCTACAGTCACGCGTTTTATTCGCATGTATTATAAACTTCAAATACATACGTGCATGAATTGTAGTTTATAATTAACAATAATTTATGGCTTAAAGTGTTTATTGTGAAAGGTATTTTACGATTTTATGCGACATAACTCAAAGTGAAGTTTTAAAATAAATTACTCAAAAGGTATTAGATTTCATAGGAACTAATTATTTGTTTAATTATGTATTTTTGGGTAATTATTTCTCAGAACTTTTTTATTTTAAGTTTTAAGTTTTATCTTATTATTTATCAGGAAAAAACATATCTATATGTATATTATGGGTGTGTTTTTGAAGAAATAAAGTAAACTTAAAATATCTCAGCCACAGAATGGAACACAATTTCAAAACTACAGGCATCATACTTGCAAGGCTTGCAATGCAAGCACACACGACTAGTTATATATATATAGCTACTTCTCAGGTGGTAAAAAGTACGGGTGCTTCTAGAAGGGCTAGAGACATGGGACAAAGGGCATTAGATAGAGTTTTGCCTCTAGGGTCCCAGAAAAATCTGATATTAGAACTTTTTATCCCCGAAAAAGCTCTATTTTAAGATTTTCTGAAAAAATTTTTGTATAACAAAAGCACGTTTTTCTTTTATACTTTTTATAATTAGAAACATAAACCAAGAAATAAATGATACGTTTTACGTTTTACGTTATTAACATATTAGAAACACAAACCGGGAAATAAATAATATTTGAAAATATAATGATCTCACATATTTTTGGTTCGCATAATCGAACTAATCTTAACGTAAATAAATGTCAGCTTTTATTAGACATCAGATGTTTTGTTGCATCTGAATATCAATATTTTATTTGTTGTCGTTTTGAACATTACGTTTCGTCAGCAAGCTTTAAAAAAATATACATACAGAATATATGTACGTATGTAGTTAGAATTTTATTATTATTGTTCCAAACGAAAAGTTGTAAAATGTTAAATTTTAATACATTCATTATATATATATAGCTACTTCTCAGGTGGTAAAAAGTACGAGTACTTCTAGAAGGGCTAGAGACATGGGACAAAAGGCATTAGGTAGAGTTTTGCCTCTAGGGTCCCTGAAAAAGCAAGAATTCCACCCGCCCTCCCTCTTCAACCCCTCCCAAGGTGTTTTGTAACCATTTTTTACAAAATGGTACTAAATCCTGTAGGGGTAATTTTTTACTTACTTTTGGAAGTATTAATATTGTATATAAATTCATTTTGGGAAGTGTGAGTTATAACAAAAAGTGAAAACTTTCTTAAGAAAATTGTAAAGTTTTAATTATCAATAAAAAAAGTTCATCTGGCAAATCGCATTTTTCAGGGTTCGAGCCTGGGACTTTTTGCATAGAAATCGTATGCTATACGCATTACCCTATATACGTTAGGATTGGTGGTAACTCATTTCACAAACACGCGTTTTATTCGCATGTATTAAAACTGCAAATACACACATGCATGCATTTTAATAGCGAATTATTTTATGCGTATATAGTAATTTATCTCTTAAAGTGCTTATTGTAAAAAGTATTTTAAGATTTTATGCGATATAACTCAAGTCGAGGTTCTAAAATAAATTACTCAAAGGTATTAGATCTCAAAGGAACTAATTATTTGCTTAATTATGTATTTTTTGGTAATTATTTTTCAGAACTTTTCTTATTTTAGGTTTTATCTTATTATTTGTTAGAAAAAAACATATCTATATGTATGTAAGTTAACAACCAATACAAACTTCAACACGCATTTCTCAAGTACCCACTTCAAAATGCATTTCTTCTAATTAACCAAATGTAAACATATCCACAATAAGTATTTCGAAATAAACAAAATCAACAGTATCAGCTTAAAAATAAACGTTTTCCATAAAATAACAAAAATCTTAAATTACAATTACGCAATGCATATTATTTGTTTGCCACATTGTAACAAAATTAATTTCTTTAAATTTTTATAATTGCTGATAAAGCATCACGTGTAAACAAAACGGAAACATAATGCAAGCGAGGTTTTCGTTCTTTTTCAAATCAGAAAATATTTGAAATTTTGTAAATGATTATTCTTCTGAAAGTCAAACAATAAAGTTGAATTTTTTAAGAAAAAAATTTTAAATCTTTTTATTTAAAAATCTAACTAACTGTTAGATTAACTGGCGCCCGAGCTAAAAAGGGTCGGTTGTGTTGAATGAGCGAAGTACGTAGTGTTCTCGCTTAAATAAAAAAAAATATAAAAAAAAAATAATAAGAAAAAAAAAAACTTTGGTTATAAAACTTTACTTATAAATTTTAATTTATAAAATTTTCATAAAAAAAAACAGTTCTGACAAAAAAATAATATAAAAACGTATTTTATGTTTTTATATTATTTTTTATATTATTTAGTTCATACAAAAATAAAAAAAAAATATAAAATTATAAAAACTAAATAACTAACAAACATAAAAACAAAAAAAAAAACTCTAAGATATATTACGTAAGAACAAGATCTGCAAACCAGAAAATTTGGAAGAAACCAAAGGAAATTTGAGCGAGGAGCTACAAAACACTTTCCTGGCGACACACGTGGAAGTTTGTTCCAGCTGGCTAAAAAGGAGTAGGAAACGAGGCCCCTTAGTAGCGGACAGTAGCAAAAAGGAGTCACCATCCAGAAAATTTCTTTCTAAAAGGAGAAGTGACAGCCGCCTACTCTGCTGGAATTGAGAACCATAGACCGTTCCCATAATGAATTTTATATTCATTGTACTGTAAGTAAAAAACAAAAAAAAATAAAAAAAAAAAAGAGAAATTATTATTTTTGGTGCCGTGATCAAGCCTTTTTCGTCGATAACCTAAGGTGAGGCTGCCTTAGGCACGGTACACACCAAAAAAATATAAAAAAATAAAAATTTTACAAAAAATAAAATATTATTTAAGAATTGTGTTGTAACTGAAAAAAGTACCCTCATCTGTAAGGCGAAAATAAATATCCGTATATCCGTAAAGGAGAACGGGGTTACAACACATTCACATTTATAAAAAAGAAATTTTTTCTATTACAAAAAATTTTACACAAAATATAAGAGCTCGAGTTAAAAGAAAAAATATATGAAACATCAGCGCTGAAAATAAAAAAAAAATAATAAAAGAAAAGAAAAGAAAAAAAAATAAAAAAAATTTTTTTTATATGCATGCTATTAAAATATCTTTTTTGCATGCTAAATACTGAATATTTACTAAATAAATTCATAACATAGTACCCACTAACTAACTAATATTTTTTTAATATTATTATTAACACTAAAATATTTGAAAATTTTCTTTTTGAAAATATAAATAAAAAACATCTTTTACAGAAATTTATAAAAATATATTAAAGAAAAAACTTTTTAATTTTTAAATCGAATTCACTATAAAATTTTTTTGCACATATAAAAATTATTTCCTACACAGAGGAAAATTATCGTTTTAAAGTTGTTACAAAAAAATAAATTTGGATTTTTTAATTATTGATTGATACCCAACTTTTTAAAACCCAATTATCGAAAATTATAAGGAAAATAATTTTTATTTCATTTATAAAATATAAAAATACAAAAAAATTATTGTCTACCTTAAATGAATTTTGAATTGCCTCAAATTTTTTGATACCATAAAAAAAATATAAGGAAATTATTTGTTATAAAATCTCTATAATATAGTTACATTGAAGAAAAAAATTTACTTTTGAAATGAAAAATAAATAAAAATTTTCTTAAAACATAAAGAAAGCAAAAATTGATAGATCATACGATTTTGACTTGTATGATTTATCCTCGAAAAAATTGTCTACTTTTGCCCAATTTAACTTGAAAATATTTTACTTTGGAAGTTTTATATCACCCTATTTACGGAAGTACAACTCACTTAAAATGTCTACACCACTTTTAAAATCTTCTGTTTTAGATACCCAGATGGCTGAGGGAAACTGCAGTGAAGATTTACATCAACAACCACAACCCACAATTAGAAATATTACTATCGATACATCTCAACTTAAAAATATTGTTAGGGAATTAGTGCAGGCTGAGACAATAAATACCCAACCGCAACCTATATTTACTGAACCAACAGAGCGGCGTCACGAAATTACTGTAGACACTGACAAAATACCTGATATTGTTAATAGTATTAAGGAATTTTCAGGAAAAAATGGAGAGTTCAGCTCTTGGCGAAAAAGTGTTGAACGCGTACTAAAATTTTATGAACACATAAATAAAACATCCAAATATTATGGCATCCTTAATGTCATAAGAAACAAAGTTGTAGGTGAAGCTAATATTGCATTGGAATCTTATAATACCCCACTTAATTGGGATAACATAGTAGGCTGCCTAAATTTACATTACGCAGACAAACGCGATGTTGGTACTTTAGAGTATCAAATGTCAATGTTGACACAAAAAAGAAATTCGATTGAAGACTTCTATCAGGAAGTTTATCAACATTTATCACTAATTCTTGATAAAATTTCGTCTATGGGGTTAGGTGACGAAGCTCTAGACGCTATGACAAATTCGTATAGGGGAAAAGCATTAGATACCTTCATTAGGGGACTTCGAGGGGACTTGCCAAGATTATTGAGTATGAGGGAACCCCAAGACCTTCCTCAGGCATTGCATTTGTGCCTTAAGGTAAATAACATTAATAGACCAATTTACAATCATACGGCGCCCAAAAGGCCCCAATATCAAATACACCAACCTATTTCACCTTCTTTTTCTCCAAGAAAACAAAGTTATAATCACAACCAGGGTTATTTTCAAACTCAAAACTACCAATATCCAAAATCATATAACAATAACAAACAATATCAGAATAAACCACAATTCAACCCCCAAACTGTTTTCAAAAGAAATCCCTATACTAATCAACAACATGGACTTTTAACAAGTAATAACACTCAAAGAGTCAATAGGACTCAACATTCCCATGCTGTTCAAAACTATAAGAGGCCACGGTCTCAAAGTGATGGTCAGCCCAACAAAATACAAAGAATATTTAATACTGAAACTACACAACTAGATTCAAGATGCGAATGTAATTGTTCGCTAGTGCAGGAGGAACAAATAAGTGAAACTGTAAATTCAAATAATGACAATCAAAATTTTGAAACTTTTTTAGATTAGACGGTTCTTCGTTACCATACATAGAACATCGGGCGAAGAACGGAAAAATTTTGAAATTTTTAATAGATACCGGGTCTAATAAAAACTACGTTCGGTCCTGCCTTATTAAAAACCCTATTCCAAACAAAACCAAATTTTACGCGAATTCCATAGGAGGAAACATTATAATTTCTCATCATGCACTATTAAATCTTTTTAACGAACAACTTCCAAAATTGAAATGCTTTATTTTGCCTAAAAAAATTACATTTGACGGTATAATAGGTAACGATAGTCTTAGAGAATTAGATGCTGTTATTGATACAAAGAACAGTTGTCTTTTAATACAATCAAAAATTAGAATTCCATTGAAACAGTATATCACAAATTCAGTTAACAATATAAACATAAGAAATTCTCATTTACCCCAAACCCAAAAAATAAAACTTAACAATCTTATCAATAATTGCCCAAACCTTTTTGCAGATCCAAACGAAAAACTGACATACACTACTACTGTAAGAGCAGAAATAAGAACCACAACTAATGATCCCGTATACTCAAAATCCTATCCATATCCAACTTGTTTAAAAGATGAAATTGAAGAACAAATACAGGAACTATTGCGAGATGGCATAATTAGACCTTCACGGTCGCCATATAATTCTCCTGTATGGATAGTTCCAAAAAAAGAAGACGCATCAGGGAAAAAAAAACATAGACTCGTTATAGATTACAGAAAACTTAACGCTATTACAATGGCAGACAAATATAATATTCCAGAAATCAATGAAGTTCTAGCTAATTTAGGCCAAAACAAAATTTTCTCAATAATAGATCTTAAATCTGGTTTCCACCAAATTTTACTTAGGGAAAAAGATATAGAAAAAACTGCTTTTTCCGTTAACAATGGAAAGTACGAATTTACTCGCCTTCCTTTTGGACTTAAAAATGCCCCCTCCATATTTCAACGTACCCTTGATGATATTCTTAGAGAGCATATTGGCCGACGGTGTTATGTCTACATAGATGACATAATTATCTTTGGCAAAAGTGAAGATGAACATTTCGAAAATTTACAAGCGATCTTTCAAACTCTAGAAAAGGCTAATATGAAAATACAATTAGACAAAAGTGAGTTTCTCAAAACTGAAATAGAATTTTTAGGCTTCATAGTGTCAGTTGATGGAATTAAAACAAATCCGAAGAAAGTCCAGGCGATTTGTGATCTGCCGCTCCCAAAAAATTTAAAAGAATTACGCTCATTTTTAGGAATGTCTTCGTATTATAGGCGATTTATTATAGGTTACGCGAAAATCGCCAAACCCTTGACATCCCTTTCGAGAGGGGAGGAGGGTCGCGTTTCGAAAAGTAAATCAAGGAAAACACCTGTTAATTTAAATGAGGAAGCGATAAAGGCATTCGAAAATTTAAAAAATTCACTTGTTTCGAAAGAAGTATTATTAGCACATCCTAATTTTAGTCAAAAATTTGAACTCACTACAGATGCTTCTGATTACGCCATTGGCGCCGTACTTTCTCAAAATAAGAAACCCATAACATTTCTGTCAAGAACATTGACAAAGACTGAAGAGTCGTACGCGACCAATGAGAAAGAGATGCTCGCAATTGTGTGGGCCTTGAAGTCCTTAAGAAACTTCCTGTACGGATCTAAAAGTGCAACAATATTCACGGATCACCAACCGCTTACTTATGCTCTTAGTAATAAGAGCACAAATAGTAAGATGAAGAGGTGGAAAAGTATTTTAGAAGAATACAATTACGAACTCAAGTATAGGCCTGGAAGCACAAATGTTGTTGCAGATGCGCTGTCAAGACTGGTCCCAGAAACTCAAACTAACACACTTACCACGACAGATCATGGCAACGAAAGTTCCTCGCAGGGTTTGATTCCGTTTATAGAAACTCCTATAAACGTTTTTAGAAATCAGATAATATTAAATACGAGTGATACTAATAGTTACAACTTAACTAACCCTTTTCCCAAATATAACAGACGTTCTGTTGATCATACAGAGCTTTCAGAAACTGACCTTATTGATATACTAAATAATTATCTTAATCCAAATTTGATAAACGGAATAATGACAGGGGAAAGTATAATGGGTAAAATTCAACGTATTTATTCATTACATTTTCAAAGTTATAGGATCAGATTCACTAGAATTATGGTACAGGATATCCCTAACGAATTAGAACAAGACAAAATTATAGCTTCAACACATCGTCGTGCACATAGGAATGCCGAAGAAAATAAACTTCATATTATTCGGTCTTACTATTTTCCAAAAATGACTACAAAACTTAAAAATTTCGTAAAAAAATGCACTATTTGTAAGGAAAACAAATACGAAAGACATCCGACTAATCCGAAAATACAAAACACACCAATACCCAATTACGCAGGACATACTCTTCATATGGACATATTTTCGACTGAGTCAAAATTAGTATTAACCTCAATCGACAAACTGTCAAAATACGCGCAAGCAAAAATAATTAAAAGTCGATCTATAGAGGAGGTTAAAATGGCATTGAGGGACATCCTATATTATTATGGTGTTCCGGAATGGATCGTGATTGATAACGAAAAGTCATTGAATTCGGCATCCATTAAATCAATGGTTGAAGATGAGATGAAAATTAAAATTTTTACAACACCCCCCTATAAAAGTGAGGTTAATGGACAAGTAGAAAGATTACACTCGACTCTGACAGAAATTATGAGATGTCTCAAAGCGGAGGGTACAAATAGAAATTTTGACGAACTTTTACAAAGAGCTGTTAACGAATATAACTACACGTTTCACTCGACAACCAAAAAACAACCACATGAATTATTTTTCGGACGAATTCCCAATTTAAGTCCAGCAGATTTCGAAAGAACTAGATTAAGTAATATTGAAAAACTCAAAAATAAACAGATTAAGGATTTCGAATTTCATAATAAAAACAGAAATCCTTTACAAATTTATATGCCAGGACAGGTAATTTATGTTAAACATAATAAACGGTTAGGATCCAAACTTACACACAGATACATTAAAGAAATACAAAAAGAAATTTTAACCGAAAGTGGAAAAAGAATTCATAAATCTAATATAAGAAACTAATTTTAGGATATTCCCATGTGCTATCTTAGGAAATGTGGAAATATTGGATTACACAAATTCGCAAATAATAGCAATTCAAATGGGACAAGCCAAAATTCAAGAAGGAAGCTTCAGAATAATATACATCACGGAACTGGAGGAATTACAACAAGCAACAGAAGAAATTGATCTTGCAGTAAAAACTTATGTCACCGAAAAACATCCCTTATATCCGTATCTCAGTCATGAAATTTCACAGTTAAAAGAATATTTGAATGAAATAAAACCCAAACGTGAGAGACGAGCAATAAATTTCTTAGGTACTACTTGGAAATGGCTCGCTGGTACTCCCGACCATGACGATTTTGTTATGATAAAAAAGAAAATTAATAACATTCTAGAGAACAATAATCGACAGACAATAATAAATAATCTTTACAATGATAGGCTAAATCTTTTATCAAATATAAGTAATCAAATTTTAGAAACTACAAAAGACAATAATATCCTTAGTGATTAGGTTGCACTTAAGTTACAATATAAAATAAAAATTCTAAAAGAAGAAATAATTAATATTAAATATGGTATTCATTGGGCTAAATTAGGCATAATAAATTCAATTTTAATCTCAAAAATAGAAATCGAAACTATCTCCAAAATATTAGAATCAGAACAGCTCCCTTTTGCAACAGCAGAAGAAGCTTTAGATTTTTCCAAAGTAAAAATAATTACAAATGGTACTTGCTTACTTTATGTTATAGAAATTCCATTAACAAAAATTGAAACTTATAACAAAATTTTAATCAAACCAATAAAAATTCAAAATGTAATAAATCAATTAGAATTCGAACAAATTTTAACTAATGACAAGGAAATGTATGGTATCGCAATAGATTGTAATGTAATAAGATCTTTAACAATTTGTAATAAAAACAATATTGTAAATTTAGAAAACTCCGCTTGCATAAAACGTTTATTTGAAAGCAAAAATTCCACTTGTAACATTATCAACAATCAACACATACCAACCTTTGAAGAAATTGACCAAGGGATAATATTCTTAAATCAGTATAAAGGTGAAGTTTTCATTAATAACGAAGTACGAAATCTTTCCGGTACTTACCTTATCAAGTTTCATAATACAACAATTTCAATAATGGGTAAAAATTTTACTTCCAAAGAAACCAAATCGATACAAATACTACCTCTTATTCTACAACCAAAATCAATCCAAAAGGATATTTATGAACATTTGTCACTTGAACTCTTAAAAGAAATTCATATAAATAATACCAAACAAATAGAACTTTTAAAACAGGAAAACGAATGGAATCAAACAATCAACTTTTGGTCTATATCAGTAATTATTATCATTCTTCTTCTTCTTCTTCTTCTTCTTGTGTTAGGCAGAGTGCCTGTTTTCAACATTATTTACAGCTTTATCGTTTATTGTTCTTGTGAGGTTGAGGTCCAACATTCGCGCCACCTTTTGGGCGGTCTGCCTACTGGTCTCTTCCCACTCGGTTTGCTGGTCATGGTAATTTTCGCAAGTCGGTTGTCACCCATTCTATTGACGTGATTTCTCCAGTATCGCCGTCTGTCATGGGTCCAGCGAACGATATCTTGAATGTTACACTCCTCTCTTATGTCGGTACTGCGTTTTTTGTCTCTTAGTGTATACCCACATATCTGCCTTAGTGTCTTCATTTCTGTTGTTCGCAATAGTTGTTTTGTTTTGGACGTGTCAGATCTTGTTTCGGCGGCATATGTCAATATAGGACGCACGCATGTTTTGTAGATACGTATTTTATTATCTAACAGCATGTATCTGTTACTCCATATTACATCACGCAAGTATCCCGATATTGCAGCGCCTTTACTGGCTTGTGCCCTTACTTCTCTATTTGAATCCCGGTCACTGGTCACTTCAACTCCCAAATAATTGAAACTCATCACCTGTTCAATTATAGTGCCGTCTATCGCCAATTTACAACGGAGTGGATCTTTCGAAATGGTCATAGATTTTGTCTTTGACACTGATATTTTCATATTGTAGTGCTCTGCAGTAGTCTTGAATGTGTATAACAGCCTCTGTAAATCATCTTCATTTTCAGCTAGTAAGACGGCGTCGTCTGCGTAGCATACAATACTGATATCTTTGCTGCCCATCTTATATCCTCTTCCACTGTTGACCACACTATTTACTAATTTGTCCATGATTATATTGAACAGGCTCGGGCTCAGGCTATCTCCTTGTCTTATGCCAGTTGATATTGAGACTTCTTCAGACAGTTTTTTATTCACCTTGATTTTGGTTTTGTTATTGGTGTTAATGTCTTGGATTAGTCCGATGATGTTATTTTGTATAGAATGTTCTTGTAATATTCGTACTGCATCCTTGAGTCTGACTCTATCAAAGGCTTGTTTCAAATCCACGAAACACATAAACAAGGGTTTACCAAACTCGATTGATTTTTCAACAAGCTGACGTACAACAAAGATTGCGTCTATGGTTGACCTGTTCTTACGAAATCCATTTTGCTCTTCACTTATTTCTATTTTTGACAGTAATTCGTCATTAATTATTTTGGTGAGTAATTTCTGAACTGAACTTAGTAATGTAATACCTCTATAATTTACAGGATCGTTTTTATCACCCTTTTTATATATAGGTACAGTGATACATGTTTTCCAATCCCTTGGTATTAACTGTTGATTCAAAATATTATTGAAGAGCCTCGTGAGCTGTTGAACTAATATATTTCCTCCGTATTTTAAATATTCATTGGTGATGTCATCTAGACCGGGAGATTTTCGATTTTTCAAGGTCTTGATGAACATATCTACCATGTCTTCATTAACCTGGAATAATGGGTCGCCAGTATTTCGAGAGTTCAATAAAGGTTGTATTTCTGCGTCCCGGTCCCCGTATAAATGGTTGAAATGTGAGACCAAAGTTTCAGCAGATACAGATGAACTGGTTACATATTCATTTATCGGCTTTTTTCTGTTTCTTAAGAAATTCCATATTTTCTTTTGGCTGCCGTATAAATCATACTCCATATCCTTTGTGAACTTAACCCAATATTCTGTTTTTATTTTTCTTATTTCAAGGTTTACTCGATTTCTTGTTTGAATATAATGCCTGTAATCAACTCGGGTTTTAGTGCTTCTATATTTTACATACGCTTCGCGCTTTTCTTTTGCGAGAGTCTTAACTCTTTCACAAAACCATGGTTTATAGTTCTTCTGGGCATTTATATTGATTCTCCTTGAACCGAGTGCCTCGTTAGCAGCACAGATAATATTGTTTTTGACTTTATTCCAAGCTAAATCGACATCGTCCTCTTCGCTCACTGGATTACTCAGTACTCTTTGTTTCAGTCGGACTTCATATAGTTTTTGTGTCGAGATGTCCATGATAGATTCAACATTTATCCTTTCGATATATTCCGGTTTCTTTGTTTTATAGACATTTGCTTTCATTCGTATTTTACACAACACCAAGTTGTGTTCAGT
Organism: Condylostylus longicornis; assembly: GCF_029603195.1. Classification (NCBI taxonomy): domain Eukaryota; kingdom Metazoa; phylum Arthropoda; class Insecta; order Diptera; family Dolichopodidae; genus Condylostylus; species Condylostylus longicornis. Next base: position 76,031 of record NW_026578120.1, read on the forward strand.
TCCCACGTTCCCAGAGGAAAGTGATCTAACATCAAGTATTTGAGTTGGGTGAAATGTTTTGTTCGTGATGATGTAGTCAATCGTTGACTGATATCCTCTCGTATTACTCCACGTGTATTTGTGTTGTAATTTATGTGGGAAAAATGTATTATTAATACGAAGTTCATTTCTAGCGCAAAAATCTATCAAGCATTCCCCATTATCGTTTAAAGCGTCTTCATTAAACCTTTGTTTAACACCATTTATAACATTATTGCCGATCCTTGCATTGATATCGCCCATAATTAAAATTTTGTCGGTAGGATGTAATGCGTCTAGTGCTAATTGTAGATCATCATAAAAATTTGCTACTTCCTCACGCGGTTTGTTGATGTCTGGAGCGTATACACTAATTATGTGCAGGTTAGCCGTTTCAAATTTAAATGAGATTACCATTATGCGATCGTTAATGTAGTTTATGTTTGAGAGATTTTGAGTGAATCTAGCATGAAATAGCAATCCCACTCCTGAGTGAGCCCTTTCGTTCTTTTGTTTGCCACTGTAGGCCAATACGTAGTTGGTATAGCTTAATGTACCTTTGCCCTTCTTTTTAGTTTCCGATATAGCACAGAAGTCAATTTTGTGTGTTTCCATTTCTATGACTATCTCCTGCTCTTTATTGTTAAATGAGGTTACATTCCAGCATGCAAATCTTAAAGTATTGTTCTTTTTCCATATTCGTTTCCGTTGTCTTGCCGAGTCGTTACCGTTTTTTCCATCAATCTTTTTATCCGAGGCTGTTTTTTTTGTTCTGTGAGCAATCTATTTTATGTCTTGGGCAGCTTGCTAGACTCACCTTCGACGTCCGCATCTAACATTTAGCCGATCGTAGATCGTTGCCCGGGTGGTACCACTTGGAGGTATGTTAGACACTTGGTAGATTCCACATAGTTGCAACGCTGGAATATAAATCATGCCTTGACATGAGTATAAACGGTCAGCGCCTACCCTATTGAATCATACCCACCACCCTATTATCATTCTAACTATCATAATCATCAGTGTATTATTTAAAAAACGACGTACCATCAAAATCAATAACATCTCTAAAAATGAAACAACTAAACCAGTTGGCAACCCAGAAACTGCAATGCATCCGTAAATCATACTTCGACTACAACCTGAAACATCAAATGAGGACATTTGAATTTGAAGGTGGAGGAGTTAACAACCAATACAAACTTCAACACGCATTTCTCAAGTACCCACTTCAAAATGCATTTCTTCTAATTAACCAAATGTAAACATATCCACAATAAGTATTTCGAAATAAAAAAAATCAACAGTATCAGCTTAAAAATAAACGTTTTCCATAAAATAACAAAAATCTTAAATTACAATTACGCAATGCATATTATTTGTTTGCCACATTGTAACAAAATTAATTTCTTTAAATTTTTATAATTGCTGATAAAGCATCACGCGTAAACAAAACGGAAACATAATGCAAGCGAGGTTTTCATTCTTTTTCAAATCAGAAAATATTTGAAATTTTGTAAATGATTATTCTTCTGAAAGTCAAACAATAAAGTTGAATTTTTTAAGAAAAAAATTTTAAATCTTTTTATTTAAAAATCTAACTAACTGTTAGATTAACTTGTATATTACGGGTGTGTTTTTGAAGAAATAAAGTAAACTTAAAATATCTCAGCCACAGAATGGAACACAATTTCAAAACTACAGGCATAATACCTGCAAGGCTTGCAATGCAGGCACACACGACTAGTTTAAAATATTTCGCTTCCTTTTGCTTTTTATTTTTGTTTATGGTAGTAAAGCAAAAAAACAAAAAAAATATTACTACTTTTTTTTTATTCTCTTTCGCTTTTCGCTTTTCGCTCTTCATTTTTTGTTTTTGTTTTAGAGTATGTATAATCAATTGAGTAATGTTTCTACCCAGCATTCTCTTTTGCTATTTTCACTTTTTTGTTTTTGTTATTTATTAGATTATATGTATACCTGTTCATGAACTGGAAAAATCTTGTAAAATATAATATAGATTATTATTATTGTTGTTATTCTTATTATTATTATTATTATTATTATTATTATTATTATTATTATTATTATTAGTATTATTACTATTATTATTATTATTAGTATTAGTATTATTATTATAGGAATTATATATATTATTATTATTATTATTATTATTATTATTATTATTATAATTGTTATTATTATTATTATTATTATTATTATTATTATTATTATTATTATTATTATTATTATTATTATTATTATTATTATTGTTATTATTGTTATTATTATCATTATTATTATTATTATTATTATTATTATTATTATTATTATTATTAGTATTATTATTATTATTATTATTATTATTATTATTATTATTATTATTATTATTATTATTATTATTATTATTATTATTATTATTATTATTTTTATTATTACTATTATTACTATTAGTATAATTACTATTGTTATTATTATTATTATTATTAGTATTATTATTATTATTATTATTATTATTATTATTATTATTATTACTATTATTACTATTAGTATAATTACTATTGTTATTATTATTAGTATTATTACTATTATTATTATTATTAGTATTAGTATTATTATTATAGGAATTATATATATTATTATTATTATTATTATTATAATTGTTATTATTATTATTATTATTATTATTATTATTATTATTATTATTGTTATTGTTATTATTGTTATTATTATCATTATTATTATTATTATTATTATTATTATTATTATTATTATTAGTATTATTATTATTATTATTATTATTATTATTATTATTATTATTATTATTATTATTATTATTATTATTTTTATTATTACTATTATTACTATTAGTATAATTACTATTGTTATTATTATTATTATTATTAGTATTATTATTATTATTATTATTTTTATTATTACTATTATTACTATTAGTATAATTACTATTATTATTATTATTATTATCATTATTATTATTATTATTAGTATTATTACTATTATTATTATTATTACTGACCGTATTGTGTAAACAATAGGTAGGTTATGTGATGGCAACAAATTTTGCATATCGAATTTTCGGTGGGAATTCACTTCTCCGTAGTAGGTAAGTGTAAGTAAACTATTTTTAGCAGCCTGTCGGTCCGTCGGTCTGTCGGTCTCTCGGTCTGTCGGTCTGTCGGACTGTCGGTCTGTCGGTCAGTCGGTCTGTCGGTCTGTCGGTCTGTCGGTCTGTCGGTCTGTCGATATGACGATCTGTCGGTCTGTGTGTGCACGCGTGTATTTTGATGAAATTTTATATGTAACTTTATTTCCACCATAGCACGGATTGATCAACTTTTGGTATATATCAGGCCTCGGGAACTGCACTTTTTAGCGGGCCTGTTTTACATTTTTCAACATTTTAAAAAAATATTCAACCGATTTACTTGAAATTTTATATATAAGCTCAGCTCGACCCTCCGCGAAAGTTCCTTAGATTTTGAAGAACTCAGGCATCGACACCTAGACGTTTACTACGGGCCAAATATACATTTTTGTGTATATTAAGAGAAATAATCAATGGATTTCATTGCAATTTAATATATGAATTCCTCGTATTAAAACAATGAACATGCAAAATTTTTGAAAAAATCAGGCATTGGCAACTAGACGTTTACTACGGGCCAAATATACATTTTTGTGTATATTAAGAGAAATAATCAACTAATTTAATTGAAATTTAATATATGAATTCCTCATATTAAAGTAATAAATATATAAATTTTTTGGAAAGATCAGGGCTCGAAAACTGATTTGCGTGCCGATTTTACATTTTTCCCCATTTTGAAGAAAATATTCAACCAATTTACTTGAAATTACATATTTGAGCTTTGCTCGACCGTCCGCGAAAATTCCTAACTTTTGGAACAAATCAGGCATCAGCAACTGGATA
>NW_026578120.1:85000-87500 GCF_029603195.1 Condylostylus longicornis
GACGCGTTCTAAGGTGGAGTTTTGAAGAGAATAATTTTGGCAAACGATTAAACGCTTTCGTGAAAAGCTGATAATATAACATTTTTTAACATTAAGGTCTAATTTATTAGCACTGCACCAGTTATCAAGAAGTACTAATGTCGTTTGTAGGTAGTTAGTATCAGATATATCATTTATAACGTGGTACATTTTTAAATCATCAGCGTAGGTTAGATGAGAAATACCCGATAGACAATGAGAGAGGTCAGAAATAAAGACATTGAAAAGAATAGGGCCTAGATGACTTCTTTGAGGAACACCGGAATGAACGCGAATAGGTTTAGATTTAATCCCCGGAATTTAACGAATTGGGTTCTCCCAGAGAAGTAAGATTTGAGCCAACCTAGTAGAGGGAACTTAAAACCAAAATTAACTAGTTTACGCTCCAAGGTATTGTGATCGATGCGGTCAAAAGCTTTACTGAAATCCGTATATATTGTATCAACTTGAAAACCTTTTTCCATTAATGAAAGAACGTCAGATGTGAAAACTGCAAGATTTGAGGTTGTCGAGCGACCAGTTCTAAAACCATGTTGCTCGTTATTTAATAATGGATTGATGACCGGTGCAAGTATATTAGTAACTAATTTTTCAAATAATTTTGGGATAGCAGACTGAATAGCAATACCTCTGTAGTTTTCTATCGCTGTTTTGTCACCTTTTTTGTGAATTGGTATCAGATACGAATTTTTCCAAGCTGATGGAAAAACTCCGGTGGATATAGATCTGTTAAATATTGAAGTAAGAGGGTTTGAAAAGGTGTAGCGACAATTGTAAAGAAATATTGGTGGCAGAAGGTCAGGACCAGATCCCTTCTTAACGTCTAGACTACTGATGCTCTGAAAAACATTTTCTACCGATAAATGAAAGTATTCGAAAAGCGGGTTGGTATTATTAACAAGGGGTGCAGGATTGAAATTAATATTATTAGAGGGTAACTCAGGGCGATAAATTTGTTGGAAGTTGTCAGCAAAAAAGTTACGAATTTCCGTGGGAGATGAAGACATTCTGCCATTCATACACATCGAAATCGGGTAACCTGATGATCCATTATCTTTGAAATAATTGACAACCATATTATTATTATTATTATTATTATTACTTTTAGTATTATTACTATTATTATTATTATTACTATTTGTATTGTTATTATTATTATTATTCGTATTATTACTATTATTATTATTATTATTATTATTATTATTATTATTATTATTATTATTATTATTATTACCATTTATATTATTTCAATTATTATTATTATTATTATTATTATTACTATTAGTATTATTACTCTTATTATTATTATTATTATTATTATTATTATTATTATTATTATTATTATTATTATTATTATTATTTTATTTATTTTTTTTATTTTTATTTTATTTATTTACATCAAACAAGGTGCTAACATAATTTATATTAATTTACAAAAAAGAAACTTATTACATACAAAATACAAAAAAAATTGCTTATGCTTAATACAGGAAACAAGAAAAAAAAAATATTACTAATATTTAACCTACAAACAATAAATACATAACTGCTGATGCAGCAAAATTAGAAATTTTAAGTATAACAAACAAAAGTGAATCAAAAGAAAAAACACAAATTATAACAAAGTACAATATAGTGTAATATGATATTATAAAAAATTTACTAAAAAAAGTCAAAAATGTTTCTACTTATGACAATAAAAAAAACTATAATTAGGTCAATGAATTACTTAAAAATTGTGGTAGGTTATGGTTAGTATAAAGTGTCATGAATTTTTTTTTTGAAAGTGTTCTTGGAATATGTAGGTGAAAAAAGATAGCTAAAACGATTGAATACAGTACAACACCTATTAATGGGCTCATTTTTACCATATTCAGTTCTATGTGTCTGTTCTTTTAGAAATTTAGTGTGTCTAGTAGGCCTGACGTCATTATTGATAATCATTTTTCTTTTAATGAATTCGACATTTATAACGCCAGTTATAACGTCAAACGTGAAACACGAAGAAAGCATAAAACGACGAGATTCAAGGCTAATCATATTTAGGGACTGCAGCCTAACTTTGTAGGAAGGGATACTGTGAAAGTCATGTGGATCGTAAAGATTTCTTAAAGCAAAAAGGACAAATGGTTTTTGGACGGATTCAATTCTATTACTATGTGTTACAAAAGCGGGATCCCAAATAATACTGCCGTATTCTAAAATAGAGCGAACCAGAGAACAATAAAGTGATTTTGTAACACAGATATTGTCAAATTCTCTGGCTCTACGCTTTATGAATCCCAGCATCTTGTTTGCTTTGGAAATCATATAATCATAATGTGCATTAAAATTTAATTTGCTATCTAGAATGATACCTAAGTCAGTTATGTGGTCGACGCGTTCTAAGGTGGAGTTTTGAAGAGAATAATTTTGGCAAACGATTAAACGCTTTCGTGAAAAGCTGATAATATAACATTTT
>NW_026578120.1:95000-100000 GCF_029603195.1 Condylostylus longicornis
TAAGTTTTTTCGTCCCTGCACGTCAAAATAATCTCATACGTTTAATTGACAATACCAATAAGAGTGGAAAACTCCTTAATATGTTTTACCATAATCGCAGTGGTTTGAAAGGTAAACTAAAAAACCTTTTTATTGACGCCAAATCATGCAATTTTAATATTCTAGTCTTCACTGAAACCTGGTTAAACGATTCATTCAAAAATGAAGAAATACTTGATAGCACTTGGTCCGTATATAGAAATGACCGTGATTATAATTCCACAGGTCAATCTATGGGGGGGGGGGGGGCGGAATTTTTATCGCCACCAATAATCATGGACCAAGTCAATTGGTATCTTCTAGGGTTTTTTCAACTTTTGACCATCAATTTATTAAAGTTCACTCAGGTAAAAATTATACCTACATAGGTGTGATGTACTTTCCCCCAAATTCTGACGAGTCCTCATACAATAATTTCTTTGCAATATATAACGATATATTCAAAATTATGAATGAGGACGATAATATTGTAATTTTGGGTGATTTCAATCGACCATCATTATCTTTTGTCATCGATGATTTTGATAACCAACTTCTTCCTATCAATTTCATAGAAGATATAGATTTTGACCTTATTAGTACTTTTTATGGGAACGACTTACAGCAGGTTTTTCGTTACCCCAACAGTAGAGGTAATTGGTTGGATTTAGCATTTTCTAATGCTTACGACACCATTAATGTTCGTTCTGACACTGACGAAGAAAATATTTTCCGAAACTCAATCCATCACAACGCGTTGGTTTTAGAACTACCCTATTCCAACCATAAGTTCTCAAATACTTACAATAACGAAATTGTACATGATTTTATGAACGCTGATTACCACGGTATCAATTATGCCCTTAGTATAATTGATTGGGAAACGTTGTTGGAGCAGCATAATTTATATAATATTATCTATGATTTTTATTCCATTATCTTTTGAAATGATTGACAACCATGTTCCGAAAATCCATAGAAAAGACAAATTAAAAGAACCTCGGTTAGACCGTAATTTAAGACATTTACGCAACCGGAGAAATAAATTGTACCATAAAATTAAGCACTCTGGTAATGACAACACTCACTTATAAATGATTATAATGAGTTGGCGAATGAATTTAAGATTAACTCAATAATGAGCAACCCTAAAAAATTTTTCGACTTCGTTAACACTGAACGTAAATCATCAGGTTACCCGATTTCGATGTGTATGAATGGCAAAATGTCTTCATCTCCCACGGAAATTTGTAACTTTTTTGCTGACAACTTCCAGCAAATTTATCGCCCTGAGTTACCCTCTAATAATGTTAATTTCAATCCTGCACCCCTTGTTAATAATATGAACCCGCTTTTCGAATACTTTCATTTATCGGTAGAAAATGTTTTTCAGGGCATCAGTAGTCTAGACGTTAAGAAGGGATCTGGTCCTGACCTTCTGCCACCAATATTTCTTTACAATTGTCGCTACACCCTGTCAAACCCTCTTACCTCAATATTTAACAGATCTATATCCACCGGAATTTTTCCATCAGCTTGGAAAAATTCGTATCTGATACTAATTCACAAAAAAGGTGACAAAACAGCGATAGAACTACAGAGGTATTGCTATTCAGTCTGCTATCCCAAAATTATTTGAAAAATTAGTTACTAATATACTTGCACCGGTCATCAATCCATTATTAAATAACGAGCAACATGGTTTTAGAACTGGTCGCTCGACAACCTCAAATCTTGCAGTTTTCACATCTGACGTTCTTTCATTAATGAAGAAAGGTTTTCAAGTTCATACGATATATACGGATTTCAGTAAAGCTTTTGACCGCATCGATCACAATACCTTGGAGCGTAAACTAGTTAATTTTGGTTTTAAGTTCCTTCTACTAGGCTGGCTCAAATCTTACTTCTCGGGGAGAACCCAATTCGTTAAATTCCAGGGGATTAAATCTAAACCTATTCGCGTTCATTCCGGTGTTCCTCAAAGAAGTCATCTAGGCCCTATTCTTTTCAATGTCTTTATTTCTGACCTCTCTCATTGTTTATCGGGTATTTCTCATCTAACCTACGCTGATGATTTAAAAATGTACCACGTTATAACCATAACCTACCACAATTTTTAAGTAATTCATTGACCTAATTATATTTTCTTTTATTGTCATAAGTAGAAACATTTTTGACTTTTTTTAGTAAATTTTTTGTAATATCATATTACACTATATTGTACTTTGTTATAATTTATGTTTTTTCTTTTGATTCACTTTTGTTTGTTATACTTAAAATTTCTAATTTTGCTGCATCAGCAGTTATGTATTTATTGTTTGTATTTATTGTTTCCTGTATTAAGTATAAGCAATTTTTTTGTATTTTGTGTGTAATAAGTTCTTTTTGTAAATTAATATAAATTATGTTAGCACCTTGTTTGGTGTAAATAAATAAAATAAAAAATAAAATTATTATTATTATTATTGCTATTATTATTATTATTATTATTATTATTATTATTATTATTATTATTATTATTATTATTATTATTATTATTATTATTATTATTATTGCTATTATTATTATTATTATTATTATTATTATTATTATTATTATTATTATTATTATTATTACTTTTAGTATTATTACTATTATTATTATTATTATTATTATTATTATTATTATTATTAATATTACTATTTGTATTATTATCATTATTATTATTATTATCATTATTATTATTATTATTATTATTATTATTATTATTATTACTATTATTAGTATTATTACTATTATTATTATTATTATTATTATCATTATTAATAGAATTATTATTATGATTATTATTATTATTATTATTATTATTACTTTCAGTGTTACTACTATTATTATTTTTATTATTATTATTATCATTTTAATTATTACTATCATTATTATTATTAGTATTATTGTTATTATAATTGTTATTATTATTATTATTGTTATTATTATTATAATTGCTATTAGTATTATTACTATCATTAATATTATTATTAATATTATTATAATTATTATTATTATTATTATTATTATTGTTATTATTGTTATTATTTTTATTATTATTACTATTATTATTATTATTATTATTATTACATTTAGTATTATTACTATTATTATTATTATTATTATTATTATTATAATTATTATTAGTATTATTATTATTATTATAACAATTATATTGATTATTATTATTATTATTATTGCTTTTAGTATTATTACTATTATTATTATTATTATTAGTATTAGTATTATCGTTATAAGAATTGTATTTATTACTATTATTATTAATATTATTATTATTATTATTATTATTATTATTATTATTATTTTTATGGGTATTATTATTATTATTATTATTTTTATTGTTATTATTATTATTATCATTATTATTATTATTATTATTACCTTTAGTATTATTGTTATTACTATTATTATAATTATTATTATTATTATTATTATTATTATTATTATCACAACGCGTTGGTTTTAGAACTACCCTATTCCAACCATAAGTTCTCAAATACTTACAATAACGAAATTGTACATGATTTTATGAACGCTGATTACCACGGTATCAATTATGCCCTTAGTATAATTGATTGGGAAACGTTGTTGGAGCAGCATAATTTAGATAATATTATCTATGATTTTTATTCCATTATCTTTTGAAGTGATTGACAACCATGTTCCGAAAATCCGTAGAAAAGACAATTTAAAAGAACCTTGGTTAGACCGTAATTTAAGACATTTACGCAACCGGAGAAATAAATTGTACCATAAAATTAAGCACTCTGGTAATGACAACACTCACTTATAAATGATTATAATGAGTTGGCGAATGAATTTAAGATTAACTCAATAATGAGCAACCCTAAAAAGTTTTTCGACTTCGTTAACACTAAACGTAAATCATCAGGTTACCCGATTTCGATGTGTATGAATGGCAAAATGTCTTCATCTCCAACGGAAATTTGTAACTTTTTTGCTGACAACTTCCAGCAAATTTATCGCCCTGAGTTACCCTCTAATAATGTTAATTTCAATCCTGCACTCCTTGTTAATAATACCAACCCGCTTTTCGAATACTTTCATTTATCGGTAGAAAATGTTTTTCAGGGCATCAGTAGTCTAGACGTTAAGAAGGGATCTGGTCCTGACCTTCTGCCACCAATATTTCTTTACAATTGTCGCTACACCCTGTCAAACCCTCTTACCTCAATATTTAACAGATCTATATCCACCGGAATTTTTCCATCAGCTTGGAAAAATTCGTATCTAATACTAATTCACAAAAAAGGTGACAAAACAGCGATAGAAAACTACAGAGGTATTGCTATTCAGTCTGCTATCCCAAAATTATTTGAAAAATTAGTTACTGATATACTTGCACCGGTCATCAATCCATTATTAAATAACGAGCAACATGGCTTTAGGACTGGTCGCTCGACAACCTAAAATCTTGCAGTTTTCACATCTGACGTTCTTTCATTAATGAAGAAAGGTTTTCAAGTTGATACGATATATACGGATTTCAGTAAAGCTTTTGACCGCATCGATCACAATACCTTGGAGCGTAAACTAGTTAATTTTGGTTTTAAGTTCCCTCTACTAGGCTGGCTCAAATCTTACTTCTCGGGGAGAACCCAATTCGTTAAATTCCAGGGGATTAAATCTAAACCTATTCGCGTTCATTCCGGTGTTCCTCAAAGAAGTCATCTAGGCCCTATTCTTTTCAATGTCTTTATTTCTGACCTCTCTCATTGTCTATCGGGTATTTCTCATCTAACCTACGCTGATGATTTAAAAATGTACCACGTTATAACCATAACCTACCACAATTTTTAAGTAATTCATTGACCTAATTATATTTTCTTTTATTGTCATAAGTAGAAACATTTTTGACTTTTTTTAGTAAATTTTTTGTAATATCATATTACACTATATTGTACTTTGTTATAATT
>NW_026578120.1:102500-105000 GCF_029603195.1 Condylostylus longicornis
AATCTAAACCTATTCGCGTTCATTCCGGTGTTCCTCAAAGAAGTCATCTAGGCCCTATTCTTTTCAATGTCTTTATTTCTGACCTCTCTCATTGTCTATCGGGTATTTCTCATCTAACCTACGCTGATGATTTAAAAATGTACCACGTTATAACCATAACCTACCACAATTTTTAAGTAATTCATTGACCTAATTATATTTTCTTTTATTGTCATAAGTAGAAACATTTTTGACTTTTTTTAGTAAATTTTTTGTAATATCATATTACACTATATTGTACTTTGTTATAATTTATGTTTTTTCTTTTGATTCACTTTTGTTTGTTATACTTAAAATTTCCAATTTTGCTGCATCAGCAGTTATGTATTTATTGTTTGTATTTATTGTTTCCTGTATTAAGTATAAGCAATTTTTTTGTATTTTGTGTGTAATAAGTTTTTTTTGTAAATTAATATAAATTATGTTAGCACCTTGTTTGGTGTAAATAAATAAAATAAAAAATAAAATTATTATTATTATTATTGCTATTATTATTATTATTATTATTATTATTATTGCTATTATTATTATTATTATTATAATTATTATTATTATTATTATTATTATTATTATTGTTATTATTATTATTACTTTTAGTATTATTACTATTATTATTATTATTATTATTATTATTATTATTATTATTATTATTATTATTATTATTATTATTATTATTATTATTATTATTATTATTATTATTAATATTACTATTTGTATTATTATCATTATTATTATTATTATTATTATTACTATTATTAGTATTATTACTATTATTATTATTATTATTATTATTATTATTATTATTATTATTATTATTATTATTATTATTATTACTTTCAGTATTACTACTATTATTATTTTTATTATTATTATTATCATTTTAATTATTACTATCATTATTATTATATGTATTATTATTATTATAATTGTTATTATTACTATTATTGTTATTATTATTATAATTGCTATTAGTATTATTACTATCATTAATATTATTATTAATATTATTATAATTATTATTATTATTATTATTGTTATTATTGTTATTATTTTTATTATTATTACTATTATTATTATTATTATTATTATTATTATTACATTTAGTATTATTACTATTATGATTATTATTATTATTATTATTATAATTATTATTAATATTATTACTATTATTATTATAACAATTATATTGATTATTATTATTATCATTATTGCTTTTAGTATTATTACTATTATTATTATTATTATTAGTATTAGTATTATCGTTATAAGAATTGTATTTATTACTATTATTATTAATATTATTATTATTATTATTATTATTATTATTTTTATTGGTATTATTATTATTATTATTATTATTATTATTATTATTATTATTTTTATTGTTATTATTATTATTATTATCATTATTATTATTATTATTACTTTTAGTATTATTGTTATTATTATTATTATTATTATTATTAGTATTATTACTATTATTATTATTATTATTATTATTAATATTATTATTATTATTATTATTATTATTATTATTACTATTAGTATTATTATTATTATTACTTTTAGTATTTTTACTATTATTATTATTATTAGTATTAGTATTATTATTATAAGAATTGTATTTATTACTATTATTATTTTTATTATTATTACTATTTGTATTATTACTATTCCTATTATTATTATTGTTATTATTATTACTATTTGTATTATTACTATTATTATTATTATTATTATTATAATTATTATTAGAATTATTATTATTATTATTATAACAATTATGTTATAATAATAATAATAATAATTCTTAAAACGCTTTTCGAATACTTTCATTTATCGGTAGAAAATGTTTTTCAGGGCATCAGTAGTCTAGACGTTAAGAAGGGATCTGGTCCTGACCTTCTGCCACCAATATTTCTTTACAATTGTCGCTACACCCTGTCAAACCCTCTTACCTCAATATTTAACAGATCTATATCCACCGGAATTTTTCCATCAGCTTGGAAAAATTCGTATCTGATACTAATTCACAAAAAAGGTGACAAAACAGCGATAGAAAACTACAGAGGTATTGCTATTCAGTCTGCTATCCCAAAATTATTTGAAAAATTAGTTACTGATATACTTGCACCGGTCATCAATCCATTATTAAATAACGAGCAACATGGCTTTAGGACTGGTCGCTCGACAACCTAAAATCTTGCAGTTTTCACATCTGACGTTCTTTCATTAATGAAGAAAGGTTTTCAAGTTGATACGATATATACGGATTTCAGTAAAGCTTTTGACCGCATCGATCACAATACCTTGGAGCGTAAACTAGTTAATTTTGGTTTTAAGTTCCCTCTACTAGGCTGGCTCAAATCTTACTTCTCGGGGAGAACCCAATTCGTTAAATTCCAGGGGATTAAATCTAAACCTATTCGCGTTCATTCCGGTGTTCCTCAAAGAAGTCATC